>NW_028263376.1:25179099-25337266 GCF_051168715.1 Poecilia mexicana
CAAGGTCCCTGAACTTAAACAGTTCATGTGACCTAATGATACATTATTCCCCCCCTCCCCCCCCCCTCTATTGCAGCAGCACTGATGCTAAAAGCTAAGAAGTCCAGACAGGTTGTTCCAACACTTCAGTTTTCTCCTTCTTTCCCCTTCTGTCTGGTTAAAACTGAGACAGGCGACAAATCTATTGCCTTAAACACTGGAAAGGCAGATAAACTCTTGATAAATAAACAAAACTGGTTTTGAACAATAGACTCACAGAGTTTCCGAATGCCCTTCAGTTTTTTTGTTTTTCTTTTGTTATTGTGGTCCTTGTACGTGGCAATAATTTCATTTATGCTCAGCATTCAGCATAACCTATAATTGAGCATCAAATTTGTATCAAAAATTCTGTTAGTCGCGTAAATCTGGACCAGTCATGTTATCCTTTTTGCCACCATTATTTGCATGAATAAAAATAAACATGCGAGCAATCTGAGCAATTATTGCATGCATCTTTAAAGAACCACTTGGTGTGAAACACTAGAAAGATCAGAGACAACAAATGCTGAGCACCTTAAATAAATCTTTTCCAAATTGTCCACAATGCTTCCCCCCTGATTCCATCAACAAAAGACAGAGGCAGAAAGTCAGACATGTCCAGCAAAACCGTTACACAGCTGTCAGCATGTCGCCATCAGAGAGCTTCGACACAATAGTGCTGTGAAAGAAACCAAACCTAACATCTCAGTATACTGGGGAAGATATTCAAAGGTGAGTGACACTAATCTTTTATTACACTCTTATTTAAAACATATAATAAATAATTGTGAAGATAGGTTTACTGTCACCATACTTTAATTTACATGTATAATAATGCAGACAACTTGACAAGTTGCTTGCTACGAATTGCACCTTTCTTTACCTGTTCTTTTCTTGCAACAACTCAACTGTGCACCTGCAGCAATCCTTGACATACAAAAAAAGATTGACTTTCTACAGTATGTTAAATTTTTCATCTTTATGATTTCATCAGTCATTCTAAATTAGCCATTTCCAACAGATTTAACAGAACCTAACAGAATATCCCGAACCCTATTTGAACTAACATTTGAAAGAAAAAAAAAAAAAACTAAACTAAAAACTGTGCTATATCTGTCTTCATCATCCCGCTGCGGCGCACTGCTCCTTTTCCATAATGAGACCTTGAGATTGCCCTGTTAGGCTGTCAGTGTGCAATACAGATCAGTGGAGATGTCTACACTAGGCTGATTGCTTTCCTTTGAATCAGTCTGAATGACTTTACCTCTTCTTTTCTCCTGCTGTGATTTCCCATGAGTTCTTTCTTTTTCTGTAAGAGGTTTGTCTGTACTTACATTCCAGACCTGTGTCCCTCTGTTCCTTTTGGAAAACTTGGGGAGACCTTGAAATGGGCCAAAGTAAAAGACAAAAAAAAATAGTTCACAGCTGATTTATTTCCAATGTTAACAAAAATACATAATCTATCTACATGACACATACACCGCACATTGCTTTGTGCGTTGTCTTTTCATCTAATAGGACCACCACACCTTTGAGTAATTTTGTGGTTCAACAAGCTGTCATTTCACATCTTTAAGACCCACCAAACTGTGGCATAGCAAAAATAAACAAAAAAAAAAAACATCTAAATACTAAATTCCTAGTGAAGAGTAGAAAATTCTACTTTTACACTGACACATAAAAGTAAACCAGCAAAACGATATTAAAAGTTTTTTGAAAAGATCAGAATCAAAATTAGTGACCTCTGATCTTTTCAAAAAGGCGGTATAGTGGGCACTGCTTATATGGAGACTATTCGTCCTCGGCACAGCCATCCGGATCTTGATTGTTGAATTCAGGATCGTTACTGCACGTTTTCCCATTTCCTCTTCCTACTCATTTCCTGTGTGGTTACTGTGGGTAAAGGAAAAGAAGTCTTTAAAACAAAAAGCTGACTCGATTGAGATCCAGATCCAATTTGGATTGTTGTGGAACATCCAGGTATCAGACATCTGCAACCTGCGGCTCCTGCTAGTCTCTCTGTAGTTTTTCTAAGCTACAGTTTGTAGTTTTCTAAACGACAGCGATTTGTTGAAACAAAGAAAACCTTTTCTTTTGCTCGCTCTTCTCTTTTGAAGCGCTTTGTCTTTGAATCTGTGTTTCGTGCCAACATGTTTTTTCAGATACACTGCAAACTGTTTTCCAACCAAAGCAACAGAGGGCGGAATAAAAAGTCCCACTGACAGATATTTCTCATGTCATGCAAAAAACATGTAGTTTTTCATTGCCTAAAACCACTGGAAGTACACAGGCTAGGTACTTACGGTCCATGTGGCTGTGGTTCTACTGTTAACGTAGCCGCTTCACAATTACAGAGCAATGGTGAAAAGGGGAAAAAAAGAGCTGTAAGGTGGAAAGGTCTCTGTGGTGGAGAGCGCCTTACAAAGACTCAACTCTCCACATGACACTTTATAGCATGACCTTCGATCACAGCGTGACTGTGTCTTTTGTGCTGTGCATTTTCGAGTGCCGCCTAAAAGCTTTTTCTGGGCTCCTTTGAGGAAATAGATTTGGTCATGGAGAGATGAGAGTGATGCAGAACAGCAATCTATACCCTGAGATCAAAAATTTATCTTACTTGCTTTTCTCTTCTAGTTTCTCTCGTGTTGCTTACTATGGTACGTAGAAACAACCCTCCGCAGCAGATGGACGTCTTCTATTCCAGTCAGTGTACAGATTTCCATCTCTTAAAACAGCTATGGATGTTTCTCAACATATATTTTGTTTGTCAATATCATTTAACCTTTGTTCTTATTATACCTTGATCTTGACAAAGCAGGTTTATATATATATATGATGTTTTCTGCTAAATGCTTCTGGAAGTACTTTGTTTTTGAATTCTTAATGGTTTCTGTTGAATATTTGCTTCAAGCAACATAATGAAAAATCTCAAATTACAATATAAAAGTTCAAATGTTTCGCATCCTTTTCTAGGCATGAGAAAGGAGTTACTTCAAAATATTCTCCACATCACAGCTCCGGTTGATCCACTGAGTTTTTTTTTTGCATGCACATCAGCTTCTAAGATTGATGTTTATGGCTGTTTATATAGCGAAGATGCTTTTATCCTTTTATCTTATTTGTTGCGTTGTGAGATGAACTGATCAGTCTGTCTGTTGCAACACAGCAGCATACTGAGGCTGAACTCTGCAACACTTCCACCAGCCTCGTGCAAAGTTACAGTGCTTGCCCTGAAATACTCTGGTGTAATACATCCACTGCATGTGAGCACTCCCTTTTTTTTTTTATGTAATTAAAGCGGTTTGCTAAGCAGGAGGCAGAGCAATTAGTAATCTTCTCACTGTGTGGAAGATGTGAAACCGTACGTCCCTGCAGTGAGATTTCTAAAATGATATAAAAGCATCAAAAAAAAAAAAAAAAAAAAAAAAAAATGAGGAACTGGGTGGGAAAGATGTTGACGAAGTCTTGAAATTTTGAACTGAAGCAGAAAATCTGATCTAGTCTGTCAATAAATCATACTTAATCACATTTATTAACACATCGAGGCATAGTGGTATCACTTAGAGGGAATTGCTTAAACAGCAGTATTAATGAAAAACTTTGGACACCATAGAAAATTTTGGTCTAGTTTTTGAGAGCAGAGCAAAAATGATAAATAAATCACTCCTTGCTACAGCAGACGAGTCGATTTTATATCAGGGATGTACATATAAATATACATATCCTTCGCCATGAAAAGTACAATCCATTTTGATAAAAATGCAAAGCAACACTGTTAGAAAAAACATTATTTACAATCAACCTTGCTGAGAACTTTGCTTCTTCCTGAAGCTGACTTTGGTGCCAAGATTGATCATTTGGTAAAATTGGAACATGACTTTAGTGGAAACTATCATCATGCTGATCTGGATCAGTTTAATAAGGCAACATGTCACAGGCAAAAAAAAAAAAGATCAAAAAGTTTTAAGGTCAATATTTTACAAACAGCAGGTTATCATTAAAAGAACAAGCAGACCTTTATTGATTCACTCTCAGTCCAGTTGAGATATGCTAATACACCCTCTAATAGCGTGCCAAATTAATCACTGCAAGACTCTGCTTTCTGGACTTCTAAAGAAAAACATAAACAGAAATGGTGATTACATAATTCACCTCCAAAAATGCAGTCAAGGCAAGTCCCTATCTCATGAAGAGTTTTTGAAATCTTTTTGAAAGAGCTCTGAAATCTAACCGAGATTCTCAGGGCCCTTGAAAGGATGCAGAGCCTAAATTCGGACACAGTTGTTTTTTGTTAGACTCCCCCTAGTGGTCTGGATCACTTACGTTTTCAGCACTTTTTGTTTGCACCTCTCCTTTGGTTTGCTGCATTTTATTTGTGGTTGTAGTCTTTTTTGTTTGCTGAATTAGCTTTTTGCTTGCGTCTCTTCTTGTTTGCTGCATTTCATTTGGTTGCGTCTCGTTTTTTGTTTACATCTTTTCTCTGTTGCTGCGCGTTTGCACCTGTCGGCCACCGTAACTTTCACCTTCAGAACAGCCTTGTTGGTGTTTTTCTTTTTTTTTTTTTTTTTTTTTTTTTTAAACAAATGTAGTTTTTCTTTGTCAAATTAAAACAAATTATAAGTTCACGTGGCTCCAATTTTGAACAACTGCCATACTTGGTATTTTGGTTCAGTTCAATGTGGCCAACATATCAATTTTGTCTGCATGTTTAACACTAATTGAATCCACTCTACCAAAAACCCTTTTTAAACAGAGACTTGCACAAAACTATTAACTTCAGAGACTCTCCCATGTAAGCAAGTGTCTTTTATTTGTTTTGTGAGCAAAAGAAGCTCTTGATGTAGATTGCACCCCAAAAACTATTTCTGCTATTACAGTTAAACTGTTTATAAATTACTGTAACTTGTACGATCTGGAACATAAGGTTAAGGGAAAATTACGTAAAATAATTAGAACAAGATAAATGATCTACTGTGATATACTGTAAGTAATTCCTTCAGACTGTTTCTTTTGGGTCACTGCAGGTCCGTCGTCCACATAAAAGAGAAGGGTTGGAATTATGACATTGAAAATGAGTTCATTTACAGTTTCAATATATTTAAAGTGGTTTTTTTTTCTCTCTCTCATGATGTTCACCCTCTCTCCTATAGCTTTAAGTACACTTTCATGACCAATCATCCAATTGAAATGTGAATCTAATGTATGCCTTTAACCACTTCTAGCAACTTTTGTCATATGCAACTGCTATTGTTCTTACTGTGGTGTTGGTGACACCAGTTCAGTGTATAAGGTAGGCAATGCTATGTATATATATATATATATATAGGGGCACCTAACAGACTGCAAGAGGTGCTATGCTAGTGAATTTTGATTAATTTTGTTACCTCAAGGTAGATCCCCTGTTTTTTTTTTTCTTTTTGTTTTTTTTCTCATTTCCCATTTTTTCCTCTGTGATACAAGCAGCCACTGGCTTTAGTTTTATGTGCAGCATCTAGTCATAAACAATTGTATTATCCATCTGTTTGCAACATCATGAATAAGCAAGTATTAAAGAGCTTGATTGTGTTTTCTGTAGAACGAACTAATTTTCTTCAGAATGTAATCCCTTTTTTTCCTTGTTGCTCCCTTATTGCGAGTGAGCACAAGGCACTGCAACCCTAAATTATTTATGATTACGTTCTCTCATACCTTGGGCTATTCAAAGAGGCAGCAGAGCAGTGTCGGAGAAATATAAATAAGTCAGCAACATGTTTTTTTTTTCTTTCTTCCTTTTTTACCTGACACACAGACACACACATCATAGATTGCATCAGTGCTTTGCAGCTACATGTCACATTAGCAAAGAATTATAAAGGCACAGTGGTGCTCACACACAAACTGAGACTTTGCTCAAGTCTGCCAGACTGACTGTTGAGGCAGTGATGAAGGTTAAAATTCACAAACATTCATCAACATGTACTGGGTAAATTTCTTCTTCATAAACAAAAACATGCAATTATCCATCAACTGCCGTTGCCTGAAATGATCACAGTTAAATGATTTGATGCAGTTTTTGAGTAAGCATAAAATGCGTCGGTTCAGGTCCTCGCTACGTTTACTAGCTTATGAGGAGGATTGTCAGGATTTGTGCATGTTTTCCTACTGCAGAAACGGTAATCATAAATAGTTGGTCAACGCGGAGGCTATGTGATCCATAAGCGTTACAATTACATCAATACACCAACTAAAGTGTGATTAAGTGCCATTTTTATGGGGCACTCGTCATAAAGTTTTGGTTCTTATGTCCAGCATATTCCATAAGGCTTTTGTTTCATGATGTTTGCAATGTTCGCTGCATTGCATCTTTCTCAAGCAATATTTTTAATTGTCTTCATGGTTTTGAGTATGTGGGCAGAGGACACTATTCATGGCGGGCCAAAGGTTTGGATTGGCCAGGTGTGGTGGACTCTCTTTATTAGGTCATTGGTTGCAGTAAAATCCAACTGGCCATTTTATGTAGACATAACATTAGATTGTGACCACGTTGTTGTTTGAGATTAAAACTAAATCTGAGCCTGACTATTATTGATGGTAAAATATTAATTATCATATGCAGTATAAAACAGTTCGTTCGTTTTTTTTTTTTGTTTTGTTTTTTTTTTTGGTCAGCCTGAACCTTCCAGTGCTGCTTTTACCAATTCATGAGACTGTCTGAGTCCATCATTACCTGTGAGAAGGACTGATGGTTAGACAGGAGTCCAGCTCAGCTGACACACTGATGGATGCAATTTACTCTCGTATGAGAGTCTCACAAGGTAAGCCTTTTTGGGTTGGGCTGTCTCTAATCCTTTGTGCTCGCTGCACTCTGTGGGGCTAAAGAAGAGAGCAGACAGAATTACAAGACTTTCCATCACTCACTCTGCGATGGGTTTGCACAAGCCGTAATCCCAAAAATGGATGTTATACTACCTTTTCCGCTCTTCACTTGGAGGATTAGAGGTCCAACTCTGAGTGCAGTTTTAGATAGCACACATCCCAATTTAAGTGTAACCCCAACAGAGGCCCATGTACATCTCCCCCATTGTAGCAGGTGCGCAGTCCCCCCTTAATAATGACCTCTGTCCGGTGCCTCTTCTCTTTGACCATCGTAAAATTGAAATAAGAAAAGCATGGTTTTAGCTAACTAACGTCGCAAACTGGCGTGTTACGTTTACTGGAGCCTAAAATAAAAAAAAACATTTTCATCACTGACTTAAGTGTACAAATTATCATAGAGATAATAGAGATTATTATCTTCATTATAATTCAGACTTGCAGACAAATTTTGTCCAAAGCAACAACATTTCCAGGTTTATATTTGAACACTTCTGCTTTACGTTCGGCCATCTTGGATTTGTCTACAAAAACAACGTCACAAAACAACCACCGGGGGCAGTATTGGAGCGGTTTGAAAAAACTGTTAATCCAGTGTAAATTACAAAAAGGCAGAACAACATGCACAGAGTTGTGCAATGCATAATGTACTTCTTTTTAGAGAAAATCTATATAAAATCACTTGATACAGGAGATAATTTTACATTTACGACAACCATATATTCTAGATAACGTTCTAGAATGCCCTTCAACTGTGACAACACAATTAGACTCATCACTGACAGAAATAACCAGTGAAAGCAATAAACAGAAATGTGTCCCTTGAACTGCATCTCACAAGTAGAAGACCCACATAAATACTCTTTCAGTGTGAAACTTTGTTTTAACTTGAATTTGTTTCAAGTAGACTAGCCATGGATTTTAATTTATCCTTTAAGAAAAAAAACATCCTTGTAAAAAACGAAAAAAGAAGAAGCACTGTAAAATTGTATCAGTAGGAGTATTATGCTGGCTGTAGAGATGCTTTTCTCCGGCAGGGTCAGGAAAGCTTGTCTGAGTTGACGGGAATATTGATGAAGTTTATGAATCCTGGAAGAAAAACTTCTTTTATAAGGTTACATGTGATCTTGAACATGCAACCAGATCTACAATGGAATGGTTGAAATAAATGGATATTCGTGTGTTTTAATGACCCAATTAAAACCTGAACCCAGTTGATTATTTGCGTCTTGCTGTTCACAGACATTCTCCATCCACTCTGGCTTGACTTGTTTTGAAAGATGAATTGGATTTTAAAAAAATCAGTCTTGAATCTAATACAATAAGTAGCTGTAAATGCAGCAATAAGTGGTTCTGCACATTTGTAGGTGCACTACAAATGTTTATTGCCAAATATTGTAAAATCATGTATCATTTTCTTTCAGCTCGACAAATATGCACAACTCTTTGGTCGTATTTCAGATAAAATCCCATTAAGACATATTGGAGTTTGTAGACATCACCAGACAAAATATGAAAAAGTACCTAATGATCAGGAACCATGTTTACCTAACATTTTAAATGCATTATTAGTATTTGGACATGATGGCCAAGCTGCAGTCTTACAAACGTAATGGATGACCCACATCAGCAACATTTTAGGAGTTATCATTACATTACCCGAACTGATCACTTGACTTGCAGGTGCTCATTTATCATTTGCTTAATTTTTTTTCTTCCTCAGAAGTTGTCACAGGCTCAAATATTTATGTCTGAAGTATCATTGTGCAGAGCTGTTATTGAACAGTTACAGGCGAGCAGTGAAGACAGAGAACAGGACCAATTTATATATTCATAGATCCCTGCATAGCAAATGAGGCAAGAGTTACATCTAAGCCGTTTTAAGGCATGAAGGGATTAGTGATGAACTGAGAGCAGTTTTAAGGTTTAATCAGTGCCAGCAGAACAACTTTTCAAAGCATAAGGTTGAAGTTATGGCATTAAAACTTGTCATCCCTTCCAGGGCAATAAATATAGCTGTGATAATCAAAGCAGGTGGTGTTATAGAAAACATACACAAGGTGGCTTTGCTGTTGGTGCCGTGATGCACCTGGAAACCTATATACACTCCAAAAGAATGGAGCTGAGACGTTTTATTAATTTCCTTTTAACTTCCAGTCCCCAAAAATGGAAGGTTATTTTTTTGTTGAGTTAGTTTAACATAGATTGTAACATGATAGTATGACAATGGGCTGCGTAGTTGTTCAAAAAGACAGGTTACAGTGGCTTATAAAAGTATTCATGACCTTTAAGCTTTTCCACAACTTCCCATGTTTGCTATAAACACGATTTATGTTATAAACCAACACAATGCAGTGCAGAGTTACAATAATTTGGTCCTGCCTGACATAACATGGCAGGCAGGACCTGCCGTGTTATGGCAGGTCAATTTTTGCAGGTCAATTGCAAAACAATTTCAATTTGCCCTTAAGTGGCGGTTATTGCCTGGGATTTTTATCTTGAAGATTGAAAGTGTCGACTGCCCGCCCATTTGCAGGATCTGGTTTTGAATTGCGCTTCCTTCTCTTGCAGACTGAATGCGTGTGTGTTCTCCAGCGTGTGTGTCACTGTAAACCGGGTCACCAGTCACTCAAACATCCTCCAACTAAAATGGCTTTCAAAACATGCTAAAGATAGATTATGGCTCCTCTTTTACAAGCAACGTTCACATATTCAGAACTGTAGGTTGTTTTACTCTGCAATCTGACAATGTGAACTTCACAACAATTAAAGAACGTGCTCTGTTTCTGCTTTTTTCTTTCAGCACACAGCTGTTTAATTTTGAACTGAACAAAACTAATCTAAAACTGCATAATCTTGAAAAAAAGAGAGAATGATGATGCATGGATTTATGCAGATTTGTACAATAATTTATTGCAGAACAATTTTTGGAGCAGTCGGGAGCCACAGGGGTGTATAAAAGAAATCTTTTTGATTTTATTATGTCCCAGTAACTTTTTTAATTCATTTGAAACTTTCTTTGTTTGCTCGCTGTTCTGTTTCACCGGATATTCGCATCCCTAAGACTTCATAAAAGACAAAGTTAAAGGACTGATATTGAAGAATAAAGACACAGATGAACCTAAGACTATGATAATTAAATGGAGTGACACAAAAATGTGCCGGCATAAAACATTCTAGCAAAGCTGATGCTATTCAAAAACAATAACTATATTTTTATATTGCCGTTTTATGAAAAGGAATGTGCCTGCATACATGTGTGGACTTTTTTTTTTTTTTTCTAAACGGTAGGCTTCTTCCAAGATCTGGCTAAAACCGAGCATAGCTCTAATTAAAGGTTTCCAAGCTCTGGCCATTTTAAACTCTATTAGCTCAACATAGATCTTTGGTCTCTAATCATAGGTCCACTCTCTCTGCACCCTCTGCACATCTTCAGGAGTCACAGCTGAATGTGGAGCACTTGAGTATGGTTGATTCAGCAGATATGCAGCGATAGAAGTTGGTCTTCACAGCAGAGATCTGTGGTTTCACAGGCCACAGTGCAAACTCTGCACTTTCCTCGCGTAAGACAGGGAACAATGTGATAAACTCTCTAGCTGTCTAACATTATTGCCTGCCAGAATCGTAGAGGGGATCACTCCAAGTGCCTGACAGGAAGCGGAGCTTGTTTTGTGCGTGTGCATGAGTGTGTGTGTGTAATCAAACACTGCTGGGTCAGAGTGAATGGCAGGCAATTAGGGGTGATTAGAAGCCACTAAATCACTGCCAGTGTTTTGCATGAGTTCATCAGTGTTTTCTGCTACTACAGTTTTTACAGCTAACGATGCAGCACAAAATGTATATTTCCGCCTGCCCAAAAAATTATTCTATGCCTTAAATATTGAATGGTAGATTGTCCTAATATTTGGAAAAACTAAACAACACTTGGGAAACTACTGTAATGTTCTCCATCTTTCTTTCGTTGAAAAAGCTCCCTCCCATTCCCTGTGCCCAAGCATCATCCCACAGTACACATTTATCTATTAAACTAAAGGTCTATGGATCAGGCTGGTTACTCCATAATGTTAATTATGTTGGTCTAAAACCAAAATGCTTCATACTTACTGGTGTCTGGAACAATGGCTACAATGTGTTATGTTGTTATAGAGTTAGTAATCAAGGATTCATTTGATACAGACATGTCCATAAAGGGGTATGTCTAAATCTTGCACACAGTCGCTGTCAATGGCTGAAGTTGAAGATCTCTAGAAGATACTTTTAGCTGAGCTACCAGTCATTTTCTGTATTTAAAGTTTCCTTCTCCTTAATTGAGTTTCTAATCATAGTGCACCATTTCTGAACAAGATGGGATTTTTGTAACGTTGGTGCTAGTCAAGGAACTGTGCTATTACCAGACACGAGAGATGGATTTTGGGAAGTATAAATCCCCACCAGGTCCATCCACATTGGTGAGTTTGATGCAGAGATCCTTAAGTCCTACAAACACGGTGATGACAGGCACTCGTGTTATTGCTGCAGTGTGCTGGAGAGCAGGCATTACGTCTAATGATGAAAAGAAAAGGAACAAACACGAAGAAATCAGAGTCTCTTTGGCACAATGCTACCTATACTGAAAGAGGTGGCTGAGTATAGGCTGTTGACAAAGCAGTTTGAAATGACTGAAAATGACACCCATCTTCTCCAGGAAACACTGGATAAATCCAGAGGGAAAATCAGCAGCAGGATGATTCAACCACGCTGTCTCACCGAACGATACAGGAGGTCCTTCCTGCCAGCTGCTGTCAAACTTCATAACTCCCACACCTTTAGAAGGTGCAAACTCAAAGAAATGGATCTAACCTGATCTTTGTGCTCTTTTCATCTGTTCAATGACATTCTCATTCATTGTTAAAGTGTTTTATTATCTGGCTTTTTATTTAATTTTTTTGTTTTGATACTCTGTTGAGATTGTTTTCTGTTAAGGTAAAATCCATATGTTTTTTACCCCTATGCTTTCTCTCTTTTTGATCAAATGTATTTGTGCAAAATGTACCAAATACAAGGTCCCTGTGGTCTGCCATCAGGTGACGCAGGTAAGTGACTTTGCAGCAGCACAATGTTACTCAGCTCCCCTGGGTCAGGGTCCCAGTACGTCCATTTGGACTAACGCAGTCTGAATGCCATTAACTGTCCTCATATGACTCCCACAGTGACTCAACTCTGCAATGTGGCTTTTCCTGGAAGACACTGGTCAGGATAGTGCATCTAGGATGATGCAAAGAGGACTAAAAATATTCAGCAAAAGCCGCAGCAATAGACGGACTTTAAAAAGAGATACAGGGTAAAAAGAGGCAGAACCAGAAGAATGTTTATAGGAGCAAATGAGTATTTTCATTAGAGGGAAAGATGGTACTGTACAGTGTGTGAATGTATTGTCATGCTAATAAGATACAGTATTATATGACCTTTTTCTACAAACTAGAGAAGGTTATTTGTGAATAAACTTTCCACTCTCCACTTTCATTTCAGTGGTGACTGTCTTCCATTACCTTATGCTGCCCTCTGTTGGCTTATATGCAAAAATCTTGTCTCGTGAACTGAAAAGATGAGAATTACTTGTTTATTCTCTGTGATTTTTTTTTTTTTTTTTTCCCCAGCCAAATTTTTTTTTTTCCTTTCAGACACAGGCTCAAAAATAACTCCCAGTGATGGCTTTGATTCAAATTCATGCTCTAACAGTCATCAGCCTCCACTCCGTGCTCCAATTTAAATGTCTCTTCCTCCTGTCCAGCTGCCATGGTGAGGCCACTATCTCCAGAATGACTCACAGTGCGCTGCTTACAAATGCAAAGATGGAAAGACACCCACAAGCACACACTCGCTACTTATAGAGAGTGGCAGTCGCCAGGTTCTCTGCCAAGTTTCTGGATAAACGACTGGGGTTCCAGTTAGTCACAAATGCAACGTCTTCTCTCCTTTTAGGCAGCGTTTCATAGCTCCATTGGTAAATGTGGGTGTGTAATGGGAAGAGAAGAAATTAGATTCATATCCATAGAGGAATATTTTAGTGCATGTGTGACTCAGGGTAAGTCCTGCATGTCTTCAGTTTTACTGTCAGCTGGTCAGACAGACAGGTGTTGCTGTCAATGTCAAAGACGGTCTCTGAGGAGGAAAGCTGACTGGAGGATCCCAGACTTCATTAGCAGGTCAATCACTTTCTCCCAGACAACATCTGGAGGACAGCGAGGCCACCCAGCTGCTGCCACACACTTCTTAATTTACCATGTGTCATGAATGACATCAAAACTAATGTATCTACACTCTGTTTCAGTATCAATCTACGCAGAGTTATTTGCGTGATGACGTGCATTTTGATTGCGTTTCATTAAACATTTTCAAATAAAGTCGGATATCAGCCGTGGTTTTCTTTTTGCTTTTATGTGCGATCATATTTCTCCCCTTTTCCTTTATTTTAATATCACTTATGTAAAAATCCTTCCCTCAGTCTCTCTTTAATACCTCGTGTCTCTCGATTGCTTTGAAAGTCACGTTTGCAAAATTGATTTGAAACCAAACAGGGAGAAACCAAATTATTGTCCCTCTGCGTAGCACTGCAGGCAGACCATCAGACATTGGCAAAACGCTGGGCGCCTACACACACACACACACACACACGCACACACACACACACACACACACACACACACACGCTCGGTGTGCTGACATTGATACATTCCCAACATGGGATCACAGGAGTACAAGAGAGGAAATGAGGAAAACAACTCTATTTATTCTCAGCTGACCCAGCAACAGCCAACGGCAGTCTCTTCACATCAGAGCGGAGTGTGTTTTTGCCACTAAATGACAAGTGACAAGCGAGGTTGTCTCATCTTCTTGTTGAATATTTGACTTATTTATACAATGAACAATTAATATGATAATGTGTCAAATTCACAACACCTCGTCGTATTATTCAGCAGCATCCACACTAATAAGGATTTCGCAGTGTGAATAGTACGGCCGATTACGCTGCAGTAGGTTGCATAGAATGCTGCTACAAGAGAAGTAACAGAAAAGACAAATGCTAGCATGCAAAAAATAAATGTGTTTTCAGGTTTTCAAAAAGAAATGGTGCCAAATAAAAAAATATAAAAATAATATTTAAAAATGTTACTTAGATATACAGCATACCAGAGTTAACAGACTGAATTAATTTGTGAAATTTTACTCAAGAGGTTTGTGGTTTGTAACTAGTTTTGGAACTGCAAGTTGTTAGGCTTTGGCCAACCACACAAATACTTTAAGTATCAATATTCAGCAAGTATGCAATAAAGTATTCACACCCCTTCAACCATTTTCATTTTTTCACAGTTCTGTTCATTTTTCTTTGCAAAATAGCCCAAAATGGATGGAGAGGGAAAAACCAATTTTAAATTTTGCCTCAAATCTTTGACTTTAAACAAACTTAAGACTGGACTGGGACTAGATCATTTTAACACCTGGATGTACTTTGAGCTAAACCAATTATTTGTAGTTCTGTTTGCATTTTTAGTGTATCAACTGCTGGGAAAAAATAAATAAATAAAAAATCTGCCCCAGTCTCAAGTCTTCTGCAGCCTCCAGTGCTTTTCTCAAAGTACGAACATGTAGCTCAAATGATCAAAATTAACTTGGTAGAGGGCTGTTATTATATCTTTCTCTAACAGACTGAATCATTATACTTTGTCTGAAAACAAGGACCTAAGAAACCTGTTTGTGTTAGACAGCATCAGAGGAAGATGAGAAATGGATAAGGATTTGCTGTATGTACTCTCTCTCCATAATTCACCAGCGGCTGGTCAAAGAAATATTAGAAAACTCCATTACTCACACCTCTCCACTAGAAATTGTTGTGAATCTTTAATGACTCAAAGCTTGAGTGTACAAAATACTGCTAGAGCACATGTGAATGTGCATGAGAAAGCTGAGTGAAACTGAGTAATAGATTTAAAGAATGGTTATTTTTATGGACTTATGAGTGGGACTGTTAATGTGAATGCTGGTTCTGCCATTCATTCTAAATGAACTATTCTTACGTCTTGACGCTTTCTAACAGATGTATAATTCTTTATTACAAAAATGTAGAATTTCATTCTTCCTATCCTGATTCGCCGAATGTACAAGAAGATTTGATGTGGGGTATTATGCTGTTTGGGTTTAATTGTTAGTGTTTCCTGGAAAAACAGAGAAAATCTCACAGAGAAAAGAAAAAAAAAACAAAGAAACACATTTAGAATTGTCCCACCATAGACACAAAATAGGTGCAAATCTTTTCCATCAATTCAAGCAATTTTGAAACTCAAAATATTTAAATGTTTAGGATCAATTTTGGTTTCTTTTTGATGTATGTGCCTTTTATTTTGTAGCATTTTTCCTTGTTATATAAATACCTTTTAGGGTCACCAGTGTTTCATTGTATGTATTGTATTTCATTTAAAATGAAACAGTGAACTGGGTCAGAAAAGTAATACGCATAGTGTAAAAAAAAAAAAAAACTGCGTCCTGATGTTTCTGAACAGTGTGTACTGCACCAACCTAAAGGTAATACAGTATAAACAGTTTGTATCCAGAATGTGTGGGGTCTGACGAAAGAAATTAGCTGCTCTTCTCCTGACCCAAAATATCTGCAACATATCTAAAAGTTTTGCTTTATAGTTTTTTTTCTTCTTTTTCCACTTTTTCTGCAGGAGGTTTATAAAAAAAAAAAATTTCAAGGTGCTATAGCAATTTGATTCACAATGTTTGGTTGCCCCTTTAGTTTAAATTTATAAGTATTTACGCACCATTATATGATGATTTGAAATGCTGGGGAGATGGTTTATTCAGCCAATAAAAAATGTGTGTCCATCATTTGGTAACACTGACCTTCATATAAACTTAACATTCTCATCTTTATTATCTGTTTCAATAGATAAATGCACCTAAACTTTCTTAAACCCGTGGTGTGCCCTTTATTCAACTATTTACAAGGGGATAACAAAGGGAAAGTATTTTATTTCAGTTTCTACTGAATAACCGCCATGACTACATTTAGGAGTTCCCTTTGTACTGCACAAGATCCCATTACAAAACCGTCACATCCTTGTCGACACTTTTTACTTTCTTTATAATGGACTGTGACAGCAAAAAAACAAAAGAAGCGGAGGTGAACATATCATACAGTTCATTGCCTGACCTCAAAAGAAAAAAACAAAACAAAACAAACAAACCCAGTTTTCTTTGACACTCGTGACAGGTGGAATACAGATTTCAGATTTATTGACTTAGAAAAATTAGATTTCTTCCGAAAAAAAAAAAAAAATTAGAAAAACACACAAATCAATGTTGGGGAAAGATTTCCAGGCGCCTCAATGTGTGGCGCTGTGTTGTTCATAGAAACTGTGTTGTGCTGCTCTTACTTGGCCGTCAAGGGGAGTTGACGCATCGCGGACAGCTCAACTCATTCTGAGCCGGGATTTCCTTGTGTTGTGGAAGGAGTGGAGTCGGGTTGGGCGGTTTTATATGTGCACAAAAAAATAAACGTGTTTAGTTAAAAGAAAATCGCAAAAAAAACATTTTGATCCCCCCCCCCCCCGTGTTTTATTATTTGTATTATTTAGATAAACTAGCATTTCTTTTTTCTTTTTCACGCACTATTTTACTTCCAGTTTGAAACCTCTCATCAGGATAAGTGACACATTTAAGCATGGCCAAATTTGTTTGAAGATAATAAATAAAAGGACTATTTTACACTTGTGTGGTCAGTAATCCAACCGTTGGACGTCCCGATGAAACAAAGAGGTTTATCCCACAGGCGCGGTACGCCCTTAGGACCGCCCCCTGGCGACAGTCCTGACAGTTATTGGCTGGTGTGTCGCTCTACGCGTCGTTGATTGGCTTACTGCCTCGTCAATGAGAGTCTGTTGTTCACGCTGCTCGCCTGAGAGCAGGAGCGCCTGTGACAGTGGAGTGCATTGATTCATGCTGCTGTGGAGTCTCGTTTCTGGTTTTGGGAAACAATTAATGCGACCAGACAAGAGCGCATGAAGGTATGTTCACACGGTATGCCCGGGGTAAACATGGACCTCTTATTTATTTCGTACTTATAGCTTTCTTATTGGCTCAAAGGCAAAAATGGATAATTGCATGTGTTGGTCACATAATGTTAATTATTTTTCACGATGATTGGCTTTGATATTCAAGTAAACTTTTAAGTTAAACTGTCTGGATTGCATACATGTATTTATTGTGTTTTTTGTTTTGTTTTTTTTTAAGTTATGATGTTAAATAAATTGAGCTATAACAGGATTTCAATTTTTTTTCTTTCAATTGTAGCTATGGTAATAGTACTTAAACAATAATGATTCATTATTGATTTTGCCATTTTCACTGCAGGCCGTCGATGGATGATGGCTATTGTGTGATGCATTTGTGAGGCCTGTGTCACTTTGTAATTGAACTGAATAGCATAATTCGAGAAAAATAATGATAGAGCCATGTGTCAGACAAAGGCTCATGTCGGCAGGTGGATCCACTGCTCC
The DNA here is from genome assembly GCF_051168715.1 of Poecilia mexicana. Taxonomy (NCBI): domain Eukaryota; kingdom Metazoa; phylum Chordata; class Actinopteri; order Cyprinodontiformes; family Poeciliidae; genus Poecilia; species Poecilia mexicana. The sequence goes on from NW_028263376.1 coordinate 25,196,508, forward strand.
TCAACGAGCACAGTGATCTTGTGTAAAGCACAAAAACACACTCAATCATTACCAGCATGTATCCAGATTGACTAGTCCCTGAGCTAACTTTACAGATGGAAGTAAACGTAGAAACAAACTATGAATTATATCCGGTGACAGTTTCTTCTTTCTCACTCTGCCATTTTTCCCCCCCACTAAGCTGTAAGTTACTTTGAATATCTCTGATTTCTAAATGTGGACCTCAATAATATCACTGCAGTTTCTAAGTAATCTATCAGCATCTATGCAAACTGCAAAGCTGCCACCTAAAAGCATGTGGGCTTCAAAGTGGGTCTCAGCAATTTACTTCAGACTATTCCCATGGTGTGGGTATCCCTGGAATGCTGGAATGATTTTCCATGGTAGTTGATTTATAAGCCATGATATCAGGTATCATTGCAGGGAGTTAGGACTGACAGCCACAATGCACAGTAATGTTTTCACTGACTTAAAAGTATGCGTTTGGGCAAGACTGCCCACCCTTGAGATACATAACAAGTTGGTAAATTAGTTCACACTCTTTTGCTTTGTTGTGAATGTGCGGTGAGCCACAGAAAGCACATAGGAATTTTGGAGAGTCAGAGAATGTGCTCGGAATGCTTTGGTTAAAAAGTAAACTCTTGCAAACTGCATGACTGTGAGATGAAAAGGGAATGTTTGTTAAATAATTAGTTAGTTGGCTTCACAAATATTTTATTAGACTGAAAAAAAGAAGTTGGAAAAGATCTAGTGCATGGCAAAAGTATTTAGACTATTTTAACTTTTTATAGCCACACGCTGAAATGCTCTTTATGCTGGTTTTATGTTTTTGACTAATAAAATGTAGCACATAATGTGTCATGGAAAGAAAAAAAAAACACACATGTTTTTAAAGTTTTTTGAAAATAAGTTAAGTGTGCTGGGCATTGCTATCTAGGCCGTCGGATTCAACACTTTGTTGAAACCTCATTTTGCTGCATGTTATTACAGCTGGTATTCTTTTGGTGTTTGTCTCTAAAAGCCTTATTTGCACTGCAAGTTTCGCCAAGTGCTATTTACAAAATAGCACAATACAAAGTTGTTGTTTTTTTTTCTTAAATTTGTCCTTCTAATCCATAGATATTCCCATCAAGTCCAAACAGATTCAACAGCTTCACTTTATTGTTTTAGAAACGCACTTACACATCACGAGGTTGGCTGGTGTTTTCAGAGTGATGTGTCGTCTTGGTTTCCTGTTAATTCTGCTCTCATCTGACCCAAGCCCCTCGTTTTATGTGTTTCTCGTCTCTTTCCTACATGCCTTTAAACACTTATAATCTTTTCTTTAACGGCCAGATTTGTAAAGCAGACAAGTAATAGTTGTCTTTTCGACATATTCTCCCACCTGAGCTATGAATCTCTCCATCTCCTCCGGAGTTTAGCTGATTCGGTCAGTTATGCTCTACTTGTTTGACCTGTCAGCTTAGATGGAAACCATGTCTTAATAGGTTTGCAGTTATGCCGTCATCTTTCCGTTTTCATACAAAGTTCTTTCTTGGGGTTTTGTTTCCATAGCAAAACCCTGATTTAAACTTATACATAATTTTATTCCCGACTTCTCTCCTTTGTTCTTTGGTGTTTTTTTATGTTTGTTCACTAACATTCTCCAAAAGCAATCTAATGGTCTTCACGGGACAGTTCTATAAATAGTGACAATTAATTTACACCCATTTGAATCCTATTAAGGGAATTCTGGGAACATTTGCTTGAACTGTATTTTATTTAGGGGTATCCAAATAAACCAGGCTGAATACATTTTCACTTTTTAGATTTTGTTTTTGTGTAAAGTTTCATAAACGACGAATCCTTTTCTTTTTACAAAGCAACTATGCACTGCTTTGTGTCTGTCAGTCACGTAAAATTCCGATAGTATGTATTTAATTAAGTAACTTTAATGTGAAAAGCTTGAACACCTTTCCAACACAGTATGAAGCAGGCCTGCTTTTGATTTGGGACCCACACGTTAGACAAACTCTTGAGTAGGAATAATGTTACTTCTGGGAATATGTAGTGCAACGTCAGTTGTTCTTGCACCATGGTGTCTTATTAAAACACAGCGTGTGGTGGGTGGGGGGGGGGGGGCGATAAGCTGATTATTATCAAGCATCGGTTATCTGACTTCACAGCTGACACATACCTTGTCAAACATTTAATTAACACTGAAGGGAGCAGCCACATTCCAGAAATTTGAGATAACTGTTTTGGGTTTCTTACACTCTTATAGATGAGGTCAGATGTGGGATGTGTGTGTCATGTCTGGCTTCTCTGACCACACAGGACATAGCAGATGAATCACACAACACATCAGATAAAGAGCACAGTGGTGCAGATGTAAAACAATTAAAAAAGAAGGGAGAAAAAAATGAGGTGCAGGAAATTATGAAACATTAGCCTTAAGATCTAAAGCGTACACATATTTTTGCTAACATTTGAGACAGAATAAAACAGGCAACTGTTCCCTGTCCCCGTGCAATAAAATGGGCAGATATGCTAATGGCTTCCTGTTTATAACCCTGAGCGCAACACTGTGAGGCCACAGATGGGACCCCCAAGTCTCATTGTAAATTACTTCTGTACCACTCACGATCAAACACACAATAAGCAGGACAGTATGGGCCAGAAATCAAATCCCGGAGCTTTTCCTGGGATTTGATTTTCCGAAATGCCGCTATGTTTGATTATATGTTTAATTCTCGGTCTTTCTCATCTCAGGTGGAGAAGATGAACGTGGAGGCTCTAAGCCGAGCAGAGCTGCTGACTCTCCTCAGTATCCTGGAGGGAGAACTGGAGGCCCAGGATGTAGTCATACACACCCTCAGAGTGAGTTTAAAACCACAGCATCTCCCCTGCGGACGGCACCACGCTTGTTCCACATTTAAAAACCAGAAGACCATAAAATATCCTGTAATGTTAGCGCCGTCTAAGCAGTTCATTAAATAAAACATCAATTAGTGCTAAAGGTTTCACTTTATTCTGCGTGAAAGAATGTGAACAAACTGGGAGGGGATGCGTAAACAGGAACCGGAGGAAACAGCTTTGAGAGGACAATGGAGCGGGGGCCATTCCGGCTTCTAAGGCCTTTTAATCCAACAGAGGAACAGTATTATTACTGGTCAGACCAGTTTTTGGGACTTCTTTAGATGTGGATATGGCCAAGTGGTTTACCAGTCTGTCATCAGTTGTTAGGTCTCAAATATGTCTTGGGAAATAAATTGCTTTCACATCAGTTTTACTCTATAAAACATAAACAGAAGGTTTTGTTTAGAGTTAAACACTTTGAACTCATTTTCTGACTATATTTAGCTCAGCTGAACCACCACGCGACCATCTGTAATACACAGCTTTTACTACAGGCTCATAAAGGCCGGCGATGCACTCGTTAAAACGCTGTCAGTTGAGAAGGGAAGAGCCAGAAAGAGTGATCCGAGCAATTTCTCATCAGAATATCAATTTAGTTTTGTGAGTGAGTTGTGATATATCCATGCTGGGCAAACCACCAGTATCTCGCCGCGGTGTGTTTCTTAAAAAACAAGTGTCTTTGTTTTTATTCCCAGCTTGTGATTTAGCTCGCTGCTTTTTTTTAAAAAGACAAAATGCGCTGTGTTTGGCACCACCCATTGAACGGGAGTGTTATTGTCCTGGCAGCACTCGCAGTCAACCCGGTCAAATAAAACTGTGCTATTTAAGGACGTCTGTGGAGCCTCCTAGCAGTCCCTAATGGGTGAGTACAGAAAATAATACTTACGCCACACTAGCTCCATGTCAAGCAGACAGTAGAATGGACTGAGAGGTATAGATCAGGTTGTAGTTTTCACTGTTTGGTTGTGTGTTCTCTTTTTTTGGGGGGGTGGAGGGGCAAATACAGCATATTTACTTACAAACAAATTTGTCTAGTATGTAAACAACACAAAGGTTTGGTGTTCTTTCAGCCAGCTGATCAACAGTTAAGCGCAGCAGATGAGGGAAAGCTGATACTCTATGCTCCAAACTGATGGAGAAATCTCTGATCACAGACAGGTATGGTGTGTCATTAAGCAGAACTTTACAAACCATCAAAGGTGTTTCACAGAAACATTTGTGATTTCGAAACTTTGCAAAATCTTGACATAACTTGATAGCAGTAACCAGCCCATACATGTGGCATGTTGACTCCATGCCATGCTTCAGACCTTACAATAGTCGTCTTGTCTGGATCCAGCTGAGCTTGGAACGCGTAGCACTGGCTTTGAATGTGACGAAAGGAGGAACATGCACGGTGCGCTTCCTTTGTGGGCAGAACTAACCCAGTCAGCATGTGAATGCTGTCAATTTGGACAGCTTAACTCGCCAAAGCACACATTACACGGATGTAACTCAGCAACAATCTCTGTGGCATCCGCTGATAAAGGGACTGTCTCTCCAGTTGTTCCTAAACCCCTCATTCAGTTCTCTGCAAGCTCTTTCACTCAAGCTCAAGTGAAAGAGCGCAGCTTTCCCCCAGGAACAATGCTTGTCAGTGTACGTGTCTGGTCCAATTAGCTTTCTCCATGCTGCCGGACACTTTTCACACTCACGGCTAACAGCAGCTGTACCGAGCATGAGTGAAACTGTTAAGGAAATAAATACTTCACTTTCGATCTAAAGTTGTGATCGCTGAAGTTGGAAGAGAGAACATGTCTATCGTGATTCCCTATACAGACCTTTATGGAGTAAATTATCTGGAAGGCTTTGCAGCCACTATTATGAAAGGACCTCATTTCAATGGAATGGGAAAAATTCACACCAACAAAACCCACTGAAATATGAAGCGTGCTGTGTTTGATACACTCACTCAGTGATGCCCCTAGGACAACTGCACCTTAAAGCTGCTTTCATGTTCTCCTCGTTCCCTCACATTCAAACACAGCCACACTGTGGGGGACACTTTTGATGTTTAACCACGACCTCTCTGTCGAGTGTTTACAGTGTCACAGGCTCAAATGACCGACTTCCCTTGTTCCCGCCGAGGGCCCGTGCAGCAAACCGCTGCCTAGTCATAGCCGGGGTAATTAACGTATAGGAAATCTCCAGGGCGAGTAGGGAAGTAAATAAACTCCATCTATGATCACCAATTAGGTGCCTGTGATGTTTACTTATATTTTGAATGTTTTGCTGTTATGCTGCAAGCGTTGACTATAATGTTCGTCTTGAAGCAGTTCTTGACTACTTATCTTACGTGTTCGATACGATTACGTACACAGACCCACATATATGTTAGATTGTAGGCCTTCCACTACGCAAAGTACCCATAAAACCAGGCAGTGGAGCAGAGTTCATCATATGCAAGCTGGATGTCATCACCTTTGGGACTTGTCTCTACAGATTCTCGATTGTACCGTTTCCAGTTCTCATTGCTAAGGAAGCGGAGTAGCAGTTTATCTAGAGGGAAAATTCCTGTGCACTTACACCAGGCAACTTCTGCATTCCAAGAGGTGTGGCGTATCTTTCAAGCTGACAATCGTCCTTATCTGTAGAGATCTCGAGCTATTATTATCATGGTTCAAATGCAGTGCAGACAGAGTTTCTGCAGCTGAAAAGAAATGAAAGTTAAAAGGTTAAACAACACACGGTTAGAGGTTTGTTTACATTCAGAAATACCCTGTATGAATTAGTTTGGAGGGGGAGAGAGGTGATGAGTTATGTGAACTATTGTCTTTTTTTTTGTGGCGGACTGAAAATCTAACATAAACCTTGAAGACAGTAAAAGAAAATATTTTTGCAGGATTTCTCTAATTCACACAGGGTCAAAATCATACAAACACACATAAATAAATACACACCATATTTGATTAATAATTATTCTAATTATTCTCATGCTTCTAGTTGGATGTTTGTCCATTCTGCTGATCAGAAATTTGATGGTTACCTCACATTGACTTTTAAGTGAGCATCTTGAGTAGAGGTCCAAAAGAGTTTGGATGGACACTAGGCGTCTTTTCTCCTGTTAGAACATTCAACTACAACGTAGTGTCTTTCATCTGGACAAAGCTGTCACCCTCACATGGAGGTAGATTGGTTATGGTGCTCAACCAAGCTAAATCATATGATAAACTGGAAGTTATTGGAAAGCCAGTGTCTCTTTCTCCAATACAACAAGTTTCACATCAACAAGTGCTGAAAGGACGCTGACAAAAAAAAAAGCAGAATCTCTTCATGCTTAGCCAAATACTGTCAGGACAAAAGGTTTTATGACCAGATGAGAAAGATTCAACTATTTCACTGGAATGATCAAAAGGCTTTTTGGAGAAATTTAGCTAAGACTTTTAAATCACTGTGTCCAACTCCATGATAAGCATGGTGGTGGTGTTATTATTCTGTGGGGCTGTTCTACTGCTGATGTTACTGATGAAATAAAAGAAAAAATGTCCACCAGGGCACTGGTGCTAAACAAAGGTGAATATTAGCTTAGAGTTGAATGTAGCAGGCTAGATTTAGGTTTCTGTAATTCTGTAATATAAAAGCATTTGAAGCTGTGTTGTATATTAGCCCACCACACAAATGACAGTTCAAATAAATACATTAAAACCTCAAGTTAGCATTTTGACTGACAAATTTATGTAAGCTTCTTACTCAGGTTATATCTGCACATTTGCTCTTCAGATACACACCTGTGTATTCGAGGTGTGTTGCTGTTTGACAGCTGAAGTTGCTTAGTTTTGTTTGGCTGAGAAATGTGTTTTGTGTGGTCAACCTGTTGCTTTCTTTCTCAGCACTTTTTTTCTTTTTTCCACATGATGTCACATCCTGTAGTCCTAAAATGTTTTGTCTATTTTTGCAGGCTGACATGTTTTCCTGACTCCATAAACAATAGAGCCTGGCAGGAGTGGGCCTTGCAGATAAGAGTGTGTACACTAAAGCTACTCGAGAGGCAAAGCCCAATTTGGACATGTTTGAAAAAGAAAACCGGAGCAGAAAGTATCAATAAGGTTCCCTTTTAAAGATTTGAAACTGTGTATGTTATGTTAGGCCTGACCTGGTGGCACCAGTGCATACTGTACTGCAGTGACAGTTTGACAATTAGAGTAACATAAACTTAGTTTATTACTTTATTGTGCTTATTTGTCCCAATTTTTTTCTAGATCCTGATTATAAATAAATGTCCTTCTAACACTGCCATTCACAGCAAATATATAGAAAAGTGAATTTCTCATGACGGTACACCCAGGCAACAGGCCAACGAATTGCCTCACAGTTTAATATTTGACTCCTTCTGAAGATAAACCAAAGTATTTCCTTGTTCCACCCAGTGACACTACATGTTATGCCCAAAGAAATGTGTGTTCAAGGGCTGACAACAAGCCGCTTCTCTGTTTCATCAGAAACTGAGTTTTTCAGGCAGTTAAACATTACTCTGAGATGTTTGTTTTGGTGCTTTGCGTTTATCTAAATGCCATCTGTGGTTAATGTGTGGGTGGCAGGTGCGGGGGATACGGTTTGAGTTCTAAGCACACAGCTAATTACGCTTAATAAAGGAGAGGTCTACAATCTCAGCTCTGTCTTTCTGCAGTTCATTCAGTTTTTATTTAGAGACTTTAATCCTGTTCCCAGGCCAAGTATTGTCTAGAAGTGGAACACTTGCCCAGACAAGTTCATTTTTCTGCCATTAGTTCTCAATCTCAAAGGAGTTGGAGCACTTAAGACTGAGCTCAATGGACATTTAAAAATGAAACTAGTGAGCAATTTACATCGCTTTACATTTTTAGCTATAAAGGAAAGCACCAGTTATTTTTTTTTCTAGGTTTCCTTTCAGCAAGCTAAACAGGGAATTTTAGTTCCAGCAGCTATTGTAGCTTTTCACTTTTAATGGTGGTAATTTAGTCTCCTTCCTGTGAAAGCTGTTACTTTTTTACAATAGTAGTGCTAATTTATTTTCTTTTTGAGAAAAATCTGAACCATAACAGGTATACAAGAATAGGACTATTTATGATTTAATTTCAGGACATCAATGACTAAAGTGTTTGGAAAATGTATAAACCTAATATTTTCACAGTTTCAGAAGTTCTTTGCAAAATTATGTTTTAAAACAGATATATGTGGTGTATATCAGACGTATGGCTTGTAAATGTCGGCTTGAATAGTTAGTTTTAACAGACTCAGAATTGTCTAAATGTCAAATTTTATTGTTTATAAAAAGTTGATTCTCCAAATGGGAAAATGTTTTTTATTAAGTTAAATTAATCTTTTCATTTATATTTGTTGTTTCCCTTTAATATAGATTATTGAAGCTGTATGCTAAAACATGCTTAAAATGTACAATACCAGAGTCTGCAAAAACATAATTACAAAGACTCTGTGGATGCAATACTTCATAGGACATTATTTTTTGTGTGCCATGAATTAAGCCTTATCATCCCGATAACATGGGGATGATAAGGCATTCAACGCTCAGATTGAAGAATCAGTCTGCAGGACGGCTGTATGTCATGCACTGTGAGTATGGTTTCAATGTAAGAGTGGCTAGAAGTCATTGTTGAAAGAAAGCAGTGTGGCGCAGCCCAAATGTGACTCGCACAGGGAATAGTGACTACACATTCCCTGTGAAGACAGGCAGAACTAAATACAAGAATGTCATGGAAGAAAACATGTTTGGAGCTGCAATAGACTTGAGGCTGGTTTGCCTTTCAGCATCACAATAACTAATAAACATACAACCACACCTAGAAAAAGACCTGATTAGATTAAAGAATATTTATCTGCTACGATGGCCCAATCAATATCCACACCTAAATATAATGGGGGAATGTGTGGCAAGGTTTAAAATGTTGCTATGCAACCTGACTGAACTGGAATTGTTTAACAACAGATAGCCATAAAAGATGTGAATTTGTGACCCTTTCAAGGTGGTTCAGAATACTTATGCACACCGCACTTTTCTGATTTTTTATTTGTAATGAGAAATAATGAAATAAAACAATTCAATTTTCCTTTCCCCCCCGAAGCTACGTGTCACTTTGTGTCGGTCTGTCACATAAAGTTCCTATAAAAGACACTGATATTTGTGGTTGCAAAATCTGATAAGTTCACGAGACACAGATACTTCTGTGTCTCGTGAACACAAGCCGCGGGAGGTATGTGAATGTCCTTTGCTCTTTGCCGGTGATAGTTGCAGCTGAGTCGGAATGAGAACTTTAGATTTGTAATTGGAGAAATGCAACCAGTACATTTGGCTGCTGGGAGTTTTGTTCATGTTCACTGCTGACTTCATTATCTGACAGGGGGAACAGGACTCTGTGTCTGAGTTCAGCTTACAGAGGCCTGTTCCCCCCCGAGGCTGTAGGTGACTGACAGTGTTTCCAGGTGAAAAAAAAAAATTTTTCTTTTTTTTTTTTTTTTTTTCCAAACTCACACCTTTCGCTGCAAGGAATCCAATAGAAGGTGACACACTCAAGTACATTTATTAAAATTCAACATCATCCCGAATACAAAATACAGCTGTAAATTATTCACAAATAATGTGTACTTTCCCACGACTTGCTATAAGGAGCATTTGTCATCAGCTGCCGGGCAGGGATAAGAGCCCGGCAGCCGGCAGGGTTCGCCTGTTGTGCCCTGTCATAAAGGAAAACACACCCTGTCATTATGATCAGACCTATCCTGACAAAAAAAAAAAAAAAAAAGCCTCATGCAGGACTGGGCCTCTGCACACACTCAAAGTGCAGTGTTTAATGGTCTATTTAAAGCCTGTAGCGTAAGGCCAACCATAGAAGAGCACAGATTTTGCCATTTAGTAGGTCTACTTTAAAGTGAAATGCACATAAACATGCTGGCTTACTCACAAATTAATTCAAAGTTTTCTTGCAAAAGTATAAACAATACAAGCTTTGAAGAGCACTGTATCAGATCTGGAGGCAAAGCGTAATATTGTAAAAAGATTTTAAAAAAAAACTGAGAGTACAAGTTCTGTTAAGTTTCCTCGGCATAGATCCATAGTCTTGGTTCAAACTGAAAACAAGCCACAAATACACAATTCTCGCTCCGAGCCCTCAGGGAGTGAATGTGTGTTCAAACGGGCCAATTTCTGGAGGCACACGGGAAAAGAAGCTGACAAAAACCTGAGAAATGAGGAGGTCTGACTCAAGAACGGAGCGACACTTAGTGGTGCAGTGTAAGCTCGTGGCCTAGAGATTCTGCTGAAGACTGCATGAGGAGAAAATTATAGGTGTCCTGATGTCAAACGGTGTGAACCCTTCCGCCTGTGCTTTAATCACCGAGACACAAAACTGACCCCGAATGCCCCAAGAACGCGAACCAACAAACTGTTGTGAAGCTAATGAGACCCCCTGATGACACTGTGACCAGGGTGGAGGTCAATGAGGCCCCATACTGTTTCACTTAAAACAGCTTGACATATGCGCCCTAAAGCCTAGTTTTCCATAAGACTTTGTTAGCCATAGTTTAGTGTTTGTCTTTAAACAAATGTAATTTTGGTTTTATTTAATTTTACCTTTTTTTTCTTTTCTTTTTTTTTTTAGAAGCAAGTAATGTATATGAGTAAGGAAGATGTTTAATGTCTCAATCCTTCACCCCTGCATCTCCGGGGAGGAGTTAACATCTGCCCCATGTGGGGGTGGGACAGCAGCGCCTCATCTCTTTGTGTTTAGGTTGATAGGAACGGCCATCTGCTTGCTCTCCTGCTGATGATAACAGCGCCCGGCGCAGACTTCCTGAACACATATGAAGACATACGAACACAAACATGCCTGCATGTCTTTTTTCTGAGTGTGTGTCCTCCTAAAACAAAATGTGCACTGACATAGTCGCGTCCCAGGATTTTCAGTAAAATAGATGGAACTCACTCCAGATATAGTTTGTCACTTATATTGCAACCTGCCACTGTTAGTTTTTCTAATTATTTTTGGTAGCTGTAAAACGTTATTTTTAACAAGATACTCTCACAAAGACAAACTTACTGTGGCGACGTCTAATTCTGTTTATCTTGATTTTTCCTCATTTGCGTGTTCTTATTTAAATTCCTTTTTCAGATGTGTTTACACCATTGGACCAAAGCATCTCAGATATATTTGACTGCCTGGATTTTAGAAAAAAAACAACAACTTTGCAACAATAAGCCACATGGTGGCAGGTTTTGAATTCTACCAGATGTAACTGAAAGTTAAAATCCATCAAGCCTCCACTTAGCATTGTGTGCCGTACCTCTTGTGATGTCATCAACCAAAACACACAAGTGGGAATTAACTTTTTCCTTTGCTTTTTAAAAACGTAGTCTCTTTTTGCCTCTGTTTTTTATTATAATTCTATATTTGTTCATAAGAAGAAAACCCTTCTCTAGTTATGTTTTTAAAAATAAACACGCTTAGTCGCACACAATTAAAGGTGAGCCCCGTCCTCAGTTACCTAACAGAAGTCCCTAACTCTGCATATTTGTTGTGTGTCCCCAGGCCCAACACCGAGATGAGTTTGTCCAAGACCGCTATGGGCAGTATGACCTCAGCGATCCATTCCTGGCCCTGCAGCGGGACGAAGAAGCCGCAGAGCGCCAGACCGCAATCAGGCAACCCCAAGCACATCCGCATGGCCGGGCGGTGGGCCCAAACCCTCTGGCTGTGCTGAAACTGGTCATGACTCACTGTAAGAGGATGCAGGAGAGGATGATGGGACAGTTGGCTGCTGCCGAGAGCAGACACAGGAGGGTAAATAGCAAACGATGCCCATATGCAGTCAGTAGTTCGTGTTTCAGGTCTGCGATTTGAGGTTGCAACGCGGCCAAAGTCACATAAGGCGGGAAATTTGGTCACTGAATTTGTTGTGTGAATATGTAGTGTAGTGAGCTCCATGGCTTAGGGGAGGTTTTGTCTTTATTTCTACCTAAAATGTGATCTTTGTTGGAGTTACATAAATGTATAGATGGACTAAATCAGCTTGTTTTGTTTACAACTAGGTTATTGCGCCCTGACTTTACCTGTAAATGACTTAACGAGAACTACATCGCTTTCACGCGCTTCACTAAACCTGTCTACACATTAGCTTCTAATGTTATCACTTGTCTGTGTCATTGTTCAAGATGATCACCGCTCTGGAGGAGGAGAAACAGCGGTGTGTCCAGGAATCTGCTCGGCGTGCCGACTATGTCTTTGTTCTCGAGACAGAAAGAGATAAGCTGCTGCAACAGGTGTGTGTGTGTGTGTGTGTGTGTGTGTGTGTGTGTGTGTGTGTGTGTGTGTGTGTGTGTGTGTGTGACATGTCAAGCTCACAGAAAACTGTTACTATGTGAGTGCATTGTACTGTAAAAACATCTTATGTTTCTTGAACACTTTCAGGTTTTGTCACATTGAATCTACAATATGAAATGTTTTTTGTTGTTTTTTTTCAGCTGGTTAGCAACTTCAGCCTTCAGTTCTGGAGCCACAAATGGCTCTTTGGGTCTTTTGCAGCTTCTGTGAAAAGGCTAAAAGTAATAAATAGATAACCAATGTGTTTAAACTGAATATAATAAATGCAGGTTTTAAAAGCTTTTGTAAAAGTGAATTTTCACAACAGATCGACAATTTAGATTTATTTTTCTTGTGATTTAGTTGAAAACTTTGTGCCATTTTACATCAGTTTGAAAGAAAGAAAAAAATGAAAGAAAACGGACCCAATCTCTTTTTTGCACAAGTTTTTTTTTTGCTGTTGTTGATAAATTCATAGTAGACAGTTATTGTTTTTCAAAGGCCATGTAGGATGCATGGCTCTAGATGAGGTTTATTTGGATGGACTGAGGGCAAAAATAGCTGCTTTGATTGTAATTGTGGCAGATCCCTGGATTTTCTCCTAAAGCCCCAATAAAATTCTTTGAAGTTTGCGGCACAGTAATGTGACAAAATATGAAAAAGCCCAAGGGGTGTGAGCACTTGTGTAATACGCTGCAGATGGGAACATCTGTTGAAGATAATTCTGTTTCTGTCTCACGTGACCGTCCGCACCGCATGCTTTTTCTTTAAAAAAATAGTCTTGCTGCGATCAAAAACAAAATGAGCAGAGATGCGTCAGAGGTAGCTCCTCTGTGTAACCCAGAAGGGTGGAGAGGGCTTGGCCTTTATGAAATTTACACACGCACAGAGGCGCTCTTACTGTATGCACAAGCCTCATAACTGTTCCATGGGAAACAGATGAGGAAGAGGCCATTGTTCAGTTGTCCAACAGCCATGGGGCTTTATGGCCTCAGGAAACCTGAGATAATGGATGTTCACGTCGAATGCAAGGTCAGCTGGCAAACACACGCTGTGAGCGCACAATTACACAGGGGCCTTATGTAACACAGGGTCCCCTCAGTGACTTCTTTAGGCTCTCCTGCCTTTTCCTTTCAAACACATGGCTGTATTTCATCACCTCCTATTTCCTTTTAATACTCAACAAAGGTTAGAACCAGCCCATTCACCCTCTGATGACCGAAAAGCAACTGGACTGTCCATAAACATGCCAAGCAAGCAGATAATTCTTTTACAAGGTGAAACATGAACAATGACCTCCTTTCTGTGCCTCTTCGGACACTTTGATGACACATATTTCATGTTTTTTTTTATCCTACCTCTTTATGATTCAGGCGTGGTTTGCTTAGGAGAAGCATATCTAAAGAGGTCCAGGAAAGATTAGATAGAAGTAGGTCTCGCATTCCCACCAGAAATGTAAAACTTTGTAAATGTAAAATTGTGGGTCCCATTTAGATTATGTGTTTAGTTTAGTAAAGTAAATTAAACTTTCTAATAATTTAATGTTACATAAATGACTAACAGTAAGAATACTAAATACAGCGATAAAAGTATTTTACAGCATGCATAGTGTGGATAGAATTAAAGATCATTTTGATTTTAAAATGTTTTGTGCAAAAAATAGGATAAAAAAAAATAAAAAACTTTTTGTGTTGTCAAACAAGCAGCACAGTGTTGCCTCCTTGTGGCCAAAAGTGGAAGACCCGCTCGCCTTCACATTTCTGTTTCTCTTTTCTAAGCTGGAGGTGGAGCATGCAACGGTGCAGAGGTTGGAGAAGGAACAGGCACAAGTGGTGAGCAAGGTGGAGGAGTCGCTGACCCAGGAGCAGCAGCTCTCCTCCAGTCTGACGCTGGAGCTCCAGAAGGCCAGCAGCCAAGCTCAAGAGGAGGCACAGAAGGTCTCTCAGCTCCACATGCTGCTGCAGGAAGAGACCTGCGCCCTCGAGAAGCTCCAGCAAGTTCTTGAGTACGAGAAGAACAGGGTGGCCCAGCTGGAGGTCAAGTCGGAGAGGCAGACGGCTGAGTTTGATGCCGAAAGAGAGCAGCTGAAAGCCAGACTAGAGGCAGAGGAGGAAAAGGGCAGAGAGCTTGAAAAACAAGTGAAAGAACTTAGAAAAAGGTTGGCTGAGCCTCAGGAAAGTAAATCAGAGGTAAAAGAGGCTGTGACCGAGGTGAAGGAGTCACAGGGCAAGATGGTGTCCAGTTCTGTTCAGACTGAGACGGATGGAAAGATTACTCCAAAATCCTCTACCGTACCAAAGGTCAATGGCCTTCAGTCTCATAAAGAGACAGAACCATTAACACATGAAGTGAAAGGAGCAGAAAACGGAGTGGATAATGGCGGTGGAACCCTTCTCCATTCCCCTATTCACCCCTTTCCTCATCCTCACTCTCCCTCCAGCACGGCCTCCTCCTCCCTCTCCTCCTCCCCCGTTTCCTCTCCAGTTCTAGCGAAGCGTCTGGGCAGCCCGGGCTTCCTTCAGTCCTACCAGGCTGGAGTCAATCAGAGATTTCAGGCCGCCAGACACAAGTTCCAGAGTCAGGCCGAGCTCGATCAGCAGCAGCACGGTGGGCCTCTTTCCCCCAGGGACCTCTCTCCAACCACCGCATCCACCCCTCCTCCGCCAGAGCACAGCCCGGCTAAGCAGCTGGCCCGCAGCACAGTCACTCAGGTGCTGTCCCGCTTCACCAGCCAGCAGGCCGGAGTGAAGTCCGCGCCAATTAACAACTCACCATTTGGCACAGACTACCGCAATCTGGCCGCGTCTCCTACGGGGGGGAGGTCGCCTTCTTCAGGGCCATTATCTCCGTGCTTTCGCTCTCCTCTCACTCCTCGTTCAGAGAAGACCCATCCTCCTCCAATTCCACCTAAAAGGCCCGGCATGAGTCCAACTCCGGGTTCCCCAAATCACTCTCCTCGGACCAGCCTCTTCCCAGAGCTTACGGGGAACTGTGGGCACAGCAGCAGTGGGCAGGAGGGAGCCAAGGAATCAGACCTGGTCTTATCCTAGTGCCTAACATTCCAGACCGTGCAAGCTAATTGTTGAAGAAATCAGCTACTTCAGTTTCTGATGTTAACTAAGTTTAAGACATTGAATATTGGCATTGAAAATTAAAACGCCTTGTAAAAAAAATTTTCATACCCTTTAAACTTTTTTCACATTATAGCTTCAACCATCGATGTGTTGTAGGTTGTAGCCATAACGCGAGATAGGCTAGTGCAAAGTAGCATTTGTTTGGTGATCCTCTGAGTAAATAGTTTTCGCAGCCACCATTTTCTGACGTGTCTGCTGCGTTCCTTGGTCTTGGTGATGCGGTTTGTTCGGTAATATTCTATAACAAACATCTGGGACTAATTTATTACCCAGAGGAATTCAGTTTACTAATCAGCAGAATTAAGGCACTAAATTTTATGTAGCGGTATCGCAGTAAAAGGGGGTGAATGCATTACACATTTTTATATTTTCTTTGTAAAAACTAAAGTGTGAACCATGTGGTGTTTTGTCTGCTAAACTTTGCATTGGTCTATCACTTGAAATCTCAATGCAATACATAAAGGTTTGTGGTTATAAAGTGGAAAACATGAAAAAGTTTGAAGTATGAATGTATTTTCAAAGTGGTGTATACTGGATGCATTGTTTGTTCCTACCTCAAAAGCACAACATGAGAAACAATTGGTAAAAAATGATTTAAAAGAGATTACAAATTCCTTTATTGAAGTTAGTTTTTATGTTTTACATGAAGTTACACTAAATGTCAAATTTCTGAATTTTAACTATGAGTTTGAGCATCAACCATCAGTAAAAACCAAGCTTAAATTCTGACAAATCAAACGGACTGGAGTTGTGCTGAGCTAGTGATTTGTTTGTTTTCACTTATGGATTTACTCGTCAAACCTTTGCAACTCAAACAAAGAGTTTGTCCACAAGCAAACCCAAAATAAAGAGGGTTTCTCAAATGTACGGCTAGTAGAGCATAGCAAGCATGTAGCTATTACAATTTTACAAAGACAAAAAAAGGTTTTTAAATGCTTTTATTGTGAGTCCCTATGCAATTTTTATGGAGATGGACCACGGTTTTTTTTTTTTATTATTTTATTGTAAATATGTCAAGAAATCTTTTCCTATGAATGAACATGTGATGCATGTGTTGTTTGTTTTTACTTGTCATGAAAACACTGAGACTTGTCTTGAAAAAGGGAGAGCACATTTTGCACTGCATCGACTACACATCAGCACAATTTTTATGAACACAGCATATCCAGGGAATGTTGAATTCTGCTCTACACAAGCTGAAAATGTTGCTTCATTATGCCACGCAGTAAATATTTTAGATGTTCATACTTTGATACACAATTGCGACAATTTATACTGTATATGTATGTGTGTGTGTCAATTTTATATAGAACTGTGTCTTGTAGAAGAACTACACACGAGATTATTTTATTTTTGTTGGTCTACCACTTTATTTTTTAACATGTTTTTTTTATTTTGAAAGCAGTAATCGACTTCATCACATTAGATTTGCCAATTTATTTAAAGTCATATATGTACAACCTGTCTGGGGTTCTGTTCTTTTATCACTAGTAAATGCTCATATCATTAACACGCTAAGTATTCAGTGCTTTAAATAAATTGTCCATTCCTTCAAGTGATGAATCATCTGTCTTTCTTACAGTCTGAGCTAATAAAACAACAGCAGTATATTTGGAGCTCCTGATGGGAACACTATGCCGTTTCACCTATAGAACAGCGTGTGATGGTCAGATTTTCTATTTGATTTGTTTTAAGTTGCTTTTTAACAGAGATAAAATCTACTTTGGGCAAACTTCTATGGGCATGAGCCTCTGATGACATCACATAAGGGTGATTAGCAACTGAAAATTTGGCTACAACAAAACACATGGAAGCAACTCATGAAGATGACCACTACAGAGTGGAAGTGCCAGATGTCATTATTAAATGTGATGTTATGAATATTTAACTGTTTATTCAGGTTCTGCTCACACATGCAAAATACGATAAGCTGGAACAAATATTTGTCCGTTGTTTAGGGCTTTTTCTCACATAGTTCGTTTTCTTTAGTCCAAATCAGTTGAGTTTGCTAACTTGCAAGTTTTTTGATTGTTCAGTTGACTCCGAGCGCCAAAAGGCGAGAAATTAATATCTTCAGCGTGTAAAGTTTTTACAGGTCTTTGCACAGTGAGAAGAAAGCTGCTTTCATACTAGCAAAGGTTCTCTTGGAACTAAACTCTAGTTTGTTTTTTCAGAGTTGTGTATTCATTTTCCTTTTCAGATTTCAGCTCATTTCACCAGTGGTACAAATGCACCGAAACCAATCAGATGGAAAAACGACGACTGTTGACAATCATTCTCACTGTTTCCTTCAGCCTTTCCGTTCTTGGTAGCATCCGTTATGGTCGTGAAACTCCGCCTCAGTCACAAGGCTGAACCAGTTTTAACACGTTTTAACTCAGTCACATTGCTCTACAACCAGCATCTACAGAGGCTTTTGCCCTCGTTTCTGCTATGATGCCAACAACCCAAAAACACAGAAATGAGGATTAGCTGTTTATAAAACTTTTTTTTTTTTGGTAATAAACAATTTATTACCAATTGTGTTTATATCGGTGTACATTTATGAAGGAAAGAAGTAAATAATTGGATTGTAAGTCAGTTTATTTGAACAGGGTGGGGCAGTATAGTCTTTAACTTTGTAACTGATCGGCACACAGTTGTATTATACTGTATATTGACGTTTGAACACAGCACATAGCATAGCTAACAAGTAACTGATCGGGTGCCAGCCAACTCATAAGACATGTAGAACAGAGAATGATGTTGCCTGATAGGAGTCACGCTACATTTACAGTATATCATCTTGCCATATGGCGACTGCTTTGCATTCACTTGGCATCGACTTATACACAGTCAGAACAATTATGAGTGCAATGTACTAAGACTCCAAGAAAAAGACAGCATATTAAAATAGAAATTTTACACACAAGAGCAGGAAGATGGAGTTCTTTACCATAGGAAAGAGATTTTGGCAAATAAATTTTGGTTAATATGACGATGCTTTCCTTCGTAACAAAAGGAAAACGATTTACAGCAAAGTTGATACCAAAAAGAGAACAGAGGATGTTTAATGGATGCAGCAGAGCAGAGGTGGCTTTATCTTAGTTCTGTCCTCACAACTTGCATGAACGGAGAGATAACGCATTAGTGGAGCTCAACAGAGAAAACAAGTGAACATTCCCTCAAACCTGACAGAAAAACAAACAGCTGTCGGAGCACTTGTACAACAGGGCTGTGTCAGGCTTTGGGCTGTATTTAAATGCTATAAATGTCATTTGGATTATGCATTACAGAGAAGCAATACTATAACCATCTTTCTGTTGACATGTAACCTAATAATTTCCTTTTCTGACCATGTAACAATACCACTAGTGAAGTTGATTTTCAGTCCAATCATGCAAGGTAAACAATGACAAGAAAAACAACCTTTCAGAAAATTCACGTTCTACTAAAGTCAAACCCTGATATGAGATTGTGTGCTTGAATTTTGTCAGCAGCTGCTTTGTGCCCTGTGTGCAGAGAGCTGCAACTCTGAACGCAGCTCGGGATTAGTTTCACAAAGACGAATATCTGAATTTTGTAACCTGAAGCTATGGAGTTCTGCAATTCCTTAAACAGAGAACAGTTTGGTTTTTTTTCACGACGCAGTCCTGAGCACAGCCCTGCACTGTCCGAACACAGATTAAAAATAAAAGTAACACCATTCTCCAAACCATGATCATTATTGTTATTTTTGTAATACCAACACCTTCCTTCTAACAGACATATTTGTGCCCAACTGTCTGCAAACATTGAGTTACATTTTTACTTTACTTCCTTCCCCCGCATTAATATAGTTATGCTTTGGTTAGTCCTTGCGCATATATAGATGGGTTGTGGGCCCACAGGAGTGTGCATCATCCTGGTCATTACCTGACCCTCTTCTAGACATTCTGCATTTCCTTCCCAATCTTGTAGCTTAAGATCTTATTCCAGTCGATCTTGGTGCGTGTGACAGGCAGCTGGCGACGCAGGGCCTTGAATGTCGTGTCAGACATGGTGTGGTAGTTTTCAATGATTGCAGTCTTAGGGCAACAAAACAAAGTACCAATATTAAAATGTTTTTTTATGAACAATCCCAAAGTGTGTGGGGTCAAGTATATAAAAATATCTGATATGTACCTGGTATTCGTTTTCCGCAGACCTAATTAGGTCAATAAATTCCTTCGCAGTTTGGCTTTCACTCTGCAAGATGAAACATAAAATCATCCTATGTATTCTAATTCTGCAGCTGAGTAAGTCATCTTAAACTGTTAGCAAATTATAGCGGAGATCATACAGAACTGTCACTTACAGTCACGGGTACTGAGTTTTCAACCTCCTTATGGCTGACCAGCTGGACGTTCCCATCTTCATAATAGTGCACCTGAACAAAGACATAATGCTTTATTAGGATGTTTAAATACTAGTCCATAAACTCCTGGTAAAGCTCTCATATCTTTGAAACACATCAACAACATTATCATTGAAATATAAGGCAATTTACTAATGAAAGAAAAATAAACCTTTTGTGCTTTACACAACTTTTATTAAACTTTTCTGTCAAAACACCGGGACTGGAGTACTTCCCAGATCATAAGGAATAGGGAGAGTAACTCTATTCCACACAGGTTTACACAGTTGGTAGCTACTCTATCACTGAACTGCTTCACTCTCAGGTTTTTCAAGGAGAACTACAGGAAAAACTTGCCTTCAAAAAGAAACCCATGGATTTACAACGGTTGAATCTTAGAATTAACAAGACTAAACAGGCGTTAGCTCTGCACAATCAGTAGCTATGTGCTGCAGTACTTATTCCCTCGTGCCAAGCTGACCCCAGGATCCACAGTCTTTCAAGTTTAATCAAAAGCCTGCAGGACAGTGAGCCCTGCAGAACCGGGCTGGAGACCAGTGGATCTTAGTTCCATCTGAGGGGTGAATTATCCCATCTCTGGCACATTATATGGAATTATAAAAGATTTTTAGTTAGGGGCATCCAATGTAGATTTTCAGAGAGTTTTGCTATACAATTTCGTAAGAGCCTTTCGCTAAACAATCCACACAAAAAAAAGTGGACAGGAAATTCAATTTATTGTTTCCATGAACGGAGTGAAATTTAGTTCAATAGCCTTAAAAATATTGGTAACGTCCTGCGTGAAGCAAAAAAGCAAATGGCTATGTTTATTACAACATTAAATGGAAGAGACAAAAATGTTGCAAGTCTACTTTGAATGATTTATGTAGTCCTGATCTGAAATTAGATTCCCTCACTGACCTGAATTTTCAAAACTCCAACCACATGAGCTGTGGACTGACCCAGAGTCATCTTCCACTCTGACCTGCAGCGACCATTCCTTTGTAGGAAAAAGCAGAGCAGGCATTACTGTGCAGGCAACACAAAGCTACATGGTAAAGTTACTTTATTAAAACATTTGGATGTGATATTAAATATTTATTTTAAGAAAGAAAACTGTACCAGAAGTTTTTGGGTTGAAACTGATGTCCCTCGATGCAGGCTATAATCGTCTGCTGACCATCAACTGTTTTCTCATAAACCTGCAACATACAGATATTATAAGTAAACCATGTTCAATTTTATGCAGCCCAAGGCTCTGGTGCAACGTACCGTGGAGAATCCTGAAAGGTAGTGCTCTTTGACGTAGACACTAAGGGCAGTATCACAAGCATCCCTCCAGCTTCTCAGAGCCCCCTCTCCGTCGTACGGCTGAACGTCGCTGACCTCTTTCCTCAAGTGATCGAAGCGAAACGATAAACGGTTACGAGGATCCAAGAATCGTCCCTGACCCAAGTCACCATGCTCTGTGATCAGGACCTAAGAAAAAAAAAAAAAAAAAAAGAGTAAATCGACAAGAATACTGAAGAATTGTCCCGTATAAACCTTTTCTATCATTTAGTTTTCTGAACAAAGCCTACCGGTTCTTCATATCCCTCGATTTTGGCAGGAGTAAACTGATCCATGTTGTACTGGGCAAATGACCTGGAAACAAAAAGTGTTTGAACAAAAACAAAGCCGATATTAAAAAAAGTCAAAAATAATTAAAGAATAGGTTTTGCACAGACTGGAAGACAACACATTTGAAGATGTTAACACTTTCAAATTGACTAAATGATTGAATGATTATTTGCATTTCTGATGAAGGTCAGATGTTACTTACTGTGACGCCCCCTCTCTGAGGAGGTTGTCATTATTGAGAAGAAGCCGAACATCTAGAGAGACAAAGAGAAAACATTAAGTGCTTTCTAGAGGGCAAACAATTTAAAAAATGTACAATAAAAACTCATTACTAAGTTCTGTAATGATTACTACATCATCATTTTACTGTAAAAGCTTTTAGCAAGAGAAATCCTTCAATCTGAACCTGCAGGTCGGCATTCACATCGAGGCATTTTCTGACTCATCAGCACTGGTTACTAAAGTGCTGTTAAAGACAAATGCACTTGTGTACGGAAAGCCTTTTTGTTCAAAATTAAACACTATTACTTATGAATTATTTACAAATATTCTATAAAATAGGACCTTTATTTCTTGATAAAGTGTTTATTAATTTAGTAATTATTCGTAAATAACATCATCCATTTAGTCATCTGTGAATAAAACGGCTCTCCATAGCTGTATGGTGCAATTTGAGGCACATTACTGATAAATAGTCAATTTTACTGGAGTCAGATTATTGCCAATAAAGATTTTTTTTAACTTAAAACATTCAGGACTTGCCAACTTCTTACCATTGAAGACCTCATTGAACTCTCCAGGTGGAGCATGAGTCACAAAGTTGGCCGCTATGCGGACCTGAAATAAAATAAATGAATTCATACAATTATAATATATTTGACAATAAATAACCATGGTTAAAATATAATAAACACACTAGTCTAGACAAGCTCATAAATTCCATGACATACTGTGAAAAAAACTGCACAAAATGTATCCTGGAATAATATAATAATAAACTACTGCAGTATTCAAACTCCAAACACATTATTATTGAGATTGTTTTTTCTACTGTGCTGAATAAACTCTTTCCACTGTTGAACTCATGAAAGCACTGATAAAAGTGTGTCATTACAATATTCAATTTGAAGACTAGCACAAGCTAAATCTATTATTATTTAAAAGTCAACAGTTTAACAGTGACAATACGTTATACAGTAATGAACATAACTTTTTGCCTGACTAAAATGGTTAAAATGTCAACAATGTAACAAACATATTGAATCAAAAGGGTATTCAATTGCAGTAACTAACTGAAGAGCAGAAAAATATGTGCGTTTGTGGATAATTTCTCTTCATTTCTGATGTCTATTAGACAAACGACTTATGACAATTTAAAAAAAAAAGAATTCCAGAGTGAACATTTGTTTGAGTTGTTTGTACCTTTGTAAAAACAGTAGCGTCACCTTTACCGGTGTTTAACAGCGCAAAGTCAACAGACCTGTGGAGTAGTTTGCTCATATTATCAGAGGAATGTCGCCTAGCTCGCTTCTTTGCTGTGTTAAAATCCCGTGTATCTGTATTCTGACCATATATGTCGATTTACCTTACGTGGCAGAATGGCAGTTCAGACTTGTGTTACCTCTTCTATGAACTTTGTCAGTCCCTGAGATCATGCAAAGTGAAGTGCCACTGTTGCAGCTCACCCTAAGCTGGAAGTATCTATAGTGATGTCAAGCCGAGTGAAGATTTGAGCTGCAACTGAATCTGTTTGACCCAGAAATCCACAGCAAAAGTAACGTTAGCTGCTAATGTTAGCGACTGTTTTTTTTTTTTTTTTATGGAGGGGGAACTTACTTAAGCCATTTTGAAAAAAAATAATAATATTGTGGAAACCACAATGCAGTTTGAGGAAGTACGAGTTACTGCTTCAGTAAAAGGCATGTCATTTTACTAGAACAGGGCGTCGGACAGGTTAACCACCCTCAATAACACTTGATACCGCGGCTAGCCAAGCTTCTCTAGCATTGGCTTGTTAGCTAATGATAGCTTTAACACAAGTTTACAATTTCAATAAGTTTTCGGACTCTGACATTAAATTTCCAGCCCGCGATATTTAATGCATAAAAACCTAATAACTTATTCGACAATACAAGTAAGATAAATAAACAGAAAGCAAAGAATTAGCGTTCAAACCTTCTCTTCATCTGACAGCGGCTCCTCAAAGTCAGCCATCTTGGCTTCCTGTAATATAACCCCACCTACCCCAGCTGACTGAAAGGTTCACTGCAGCGGCAACTGTCGATTTCCAATATTTAAATTTCGTTTAAAACAAATGCGAATGCATCTTTGTCTATAACTTTATAAGCAGGGTGGAGCAACTTTTTAAACGGTAAATGAAAACTAGATAGACATCAAGAGCCAGCTGTGTTCATTCTTGTCTTCTTTCCTGTTCGACAAAATAAGAGAAATTCGATATGCCATGTTACACCTTCTTAGTTTGCCTTTTAGATACATTTTTATACTACAATCTAAAATCATAATATGTTGTAAACATAAATAATAAAAAGAAATTTATGGGGACAAATGGAACCTCATAGTTTTAGGCAAGGCTTCTGCTATATTTGCGCTGGAGAATAAAGGATGCGTGAGTGCGTCCGCCGTATTGTGAGTGGTAAATGCGTCTTAGAACGTAATGTTTTCTTGAAAAAAGAGGATTTCCGAACAAATGAGTAGGCTGTTGTTTACTAGTTTTGTCATTAGTATAAATGTCCATTAATCATTTTTACATAGATTATTTTTCATAGAAGCATTAGGGATTATTTAGATAAAAATTAACAATGAAGTGTGCTTGAATTATCTAACCGATCTGTGATAATATGCTTACTTGATTTAATTTTACATAGAAAAATGAACTCAGTTCCCTTGTTTTGTTTAGTCAAAAAGCTACAACAGAGGAGACACTTTAATTTTGTTATTCAAATGAATTGTATAAGAATAGCGATAATAATAACATGGTATTCTTGTATTCATTTTATAATCAGAAGTGGTTGACCGTATTTGTTAAGTTAGGGTAGACAACGAAAACTGACACTATTGTAGTTTAAATCACCACAGTTAATGCTATTTGTCAATATCTTGGAAATATGTATTGAATACACACATTTATGCTTCAGTAACAGAACACACAACGAATGATCAAATTTATATCAGCATAAATATCCTGCACTGCTTGCAGGCCTAAAATAACGAAATATGCCACTCACAATATGGAGGAGGCGTTGACGTATGATATTCACCCTTATTCAGCGTCTATCCTTTTACGTCAAAGTAAAGCGCTCGCTCCATTGTGGAGTAAATTGGAGTGTATTTAGCGACGCGTACGGTTCCTGCCATGGAGTCACAGGTATGGTTGTTCGAAATTGTCCAGCAATCCTAAACGTTTATTAAACGTGCATGGCAGAATGTTGCACAGGTTTAACCTTAGAGCTATCTAGAGTACATTGAGTTTCGATATTATCGGATGTAGTCAGCTTAAGTCAAGCTAGCGAACAGATGTAGGGTCCGTAGTTTTCTTTCACTTCCAGCAGGAAGTTCCTGGTCATATGGCTCGAACTCCTAAATCTCTCTAGAATAATCCACACTGCCTTGATTACTTATCTTAATGCAAGGCTGTTACTTGAGGCAACAAATCGGGGAAATGCTACATATGCTGACTTTTGTTTTTATTGCTAAACAGTGTTAAACTTCACCAACTTTTCATGGATGGCTAGCCACCTAGCTTGGACATGAATAGGACATTGTTCGCAGTCAAACATTTGTTTTCACTGAGGCGCCGCTGTTCGTCTCTGCGCTGCCAGGTGACAACCAACCCGGAGGAAATTGCCAAACTCTACAAAGAGCTCAGCCTCTTTCCCTCTTTAAGCAGAGCAGACGTGGGACCTGTTATCACCTCTCAGTATGGAGGCAAATACAGCAACATATACACAGGTACAACTAGCATCTGTCGCATCAAAAAAATATTTCCGTTTCTATTTGATTCGTATAATTTCTGAATTCATGTCTGCAGAGTGGAGCCAGCGTGATCTGGAGAGAAATGAGAACGTCAAATTCTGCAGACAATACATTGTCTTCCATGATGACAAGTCGGTGGTCTACTCTGGCACTTCTGGAAACTGTACTGAAGTCAAAGGAGAGTATGTAAAGTGTTATTTTATCTTGAGTAGACATACTATCTAATTTGAGTCGAAACCCAGGAAAACTCGACTGTATCTCCTCATTTGTTTCTCGCCTCAGACTTCTTAGTAAGGACTCTCCCTCTGGTGAAATGAAGGCAGTTGTCAGAGAATGCACAGTCAAAGGAGAGGAGAAGCAGTTTCTGGAGGTGTGTGGCTCTCTGGTCCTGCTCAGATGTGGGTGATTTAGATAAAAGCAGTCCTCAGTAATCACAGCCATTCACGTTTGGCATTAAAACCCATCCCTAATGATTGGATCTCAGTTAATGTGCAAGCAAACACGTTGCCATATCACTTAGAGGGCTTTCAGTTGAGCACACATTTTTTGTGCACATTGCACTGTCCAAACGTAAGAAAACATGTAACGCTCAGCTGTAGATGCTTTCTGACTGAAGCAGGACGGGGCATTTTATAGCACAGTTGCAGCAGCAGGTACAATAAACTCCCAAACAAACTAAAACAAAAACACTGCAAAGAAAAGTCACTCATCCATACTGTGTCCAATAATCCTTTCTTTACAAAATGTCCTCAGTTGCTATTTATTTTATTTAAATAACCCAGGAGCAGTGTCTGATTCTTTTTGTTTGTTTTATAAACTGGGAGATTTCCAATGCATTTCTTGCTAATGCATTCGGGGAGTCATGTCAGGTCACTGGGTCAACCCGTCTTGTAGTAAACTGTGTTTAGACTGTGAAACTTATTCAAGTAAATGATTCTCAAGTTTTCGTTTGAAGGGTGGTCTGCTAACTGCTTTCATCAGATTACGAAATTGGGTTTAAAGTTTGGTGTGGGTTGCATATTAAGGGAACTACACTTATTGTCCTTGTTCCGTTTCACTTTATTTCTAAAGTATACAATGTATCTCTGTCTGAATACTATTTACTCTGTCTTTTTTAATACAAATGTATTAATTGTTTATGTTTCATTTTAGATTTGGAGTAAAAACATCAAGGTGAAGAGCATCAACCTAACAGCTTTAAAGAAACATGGCAAAGTCTATGAGGATGGTAAATCATGTTCAGGAAAAAAACAACAACAAAAACTGCTTTTTACCTGCAGTTTGTTTGGCAGTTTGCTGTAACATCTGGATTTTTATTTTTTTATTTTTTATTTTTCGCACATTCCCAGAGCAGTTTGGCAGCTTGGTTTGGTCGCACTCTGAAACACACCTCTTGTATGTTGCTGAAAAAAAGAGGCCTGAGACTAAATCCTTCTTCCAGGTAAGATGTAGATAGAAAAAAAAATAGTTTTTATGACAAATTTAAGCAGATTTATTTATTTATTTATTTTTTACTGCAAATAACTACTACCAGGCTAAACATTGCTTTACACAGTCAGGAACATCAAACAGCGGCTTCTTTGGTCTTTAAAGTTTTATTTTATTTCCAAGAAAGGTTGAAGTTCATGTCCCTGACAAGTCATGTAAATAATTCACACTTTAAGGGCACACACCAACAAGATTACCACTGGCAGAGGTTAGCAACACCATTACCCAATCAGAAAATCGCGGCAAACTGGTTCAGTCTTTCCGTGCTTTCATAATGACTGAACCTGAGTTATTTTCCATTGTTTTTCAAAACCAACATTCCTTGTCTGCATCTATTGTTCTGTGACCGAGGCAGCAGTGATGCGTGTTTTCTGTCCTTTATGAGATACTCATGGTGAGAGATTTCAGACTGAGGGGCTAACAACCTGCCGCGCCGCTTCTCATTTCGTCTTTACAGACAGAGTTGCCAGAGTTGTCTTCCATTGAAGATGAGGAGGAGACCATGAGGGTGGAGAAAAAAGACACGGTTAAAGTGAATTCTCCAGATTGTAGTCAAAAGTTGAATTAATCTCGTTGCATTTCACAGCACCAAATGCTACATTGTAGTCGTTGTGCGAATTTCATCCTGCAGGGGGAGCAGTTTGTCTACTATGAGGACTGGGGAGAGGCCTTAGTTGGCAAGAGCTGTCCAGTGCTGTGTGTTTTGGACATAGAGGGGGACAATGTGTCTGTGTTGGAAGGAGTACCCGACAGCATCTCACCTGGACAGGTTGGCACTGCACTGCAGTGAATCCATCTTTGTATGAATGTTTGTGTGCCTTTAATGTGGTAATAACATTTTTTCTGGATTTTAATCAACTGCTTTCATCTCTCCAGGCATTTTGGGCCCCAGGTGACACAGGTGTGGTGTTTATAGGCTGGTGGCACGAGCCTTTCAGACTAGGCCTGAAGTACTGCCCCAATCGGAGGTGCTTATCGAATATAGTAGCAGCACACAACAGCTGGACCGTGGCAAATTAAAATTGAGTTTAAATGCAATTGAGTTCAAACGAATGCACCCGTTTTAGTATTTCTGTTGTTGCTTTCAGGTCTTCTTTGTTTTATGTGGATTTGACGGGTGGGAAATGTGGTAAGCATGAATTGTTTGTAACATTTTGTTAACAATTCAACACTGTTGGCATAAGGTGTGATGGTGCTGTAAAGCCTCACTTCCTGATTTGTGTTTCACACAAATTGTTGACTACAGTAACATCTTTTAAGTGCATCTAAGTGTTGGCAGCACACATATGCAGTAGTGGAAGGAATTTCTGAAAAGTCGCTAAAACAAATGCATGTTATTAAATCATACATTTTTATGTATTTATTTCACCTTCTCATTAAATGCAAAGAAACTAGATGAGTGAACCTAGAAACATGTACTTGTTTTGAGTTTTTTAACTTAAGAATAAGATTACGTCGCAGGATGTATGCTTTGGTGCATAAATGCTGATACTCCTTTAACTCCTTAATTTTCTGTTGTAATCACAGCTACTATGGCTAACGAAAAACATGCAGCACGTTTGACTTCTTTTACATGTCGTATTTCTTAAACAATATAAATCAGCAGGTCGTGCCTCAGATAAAACTTATCGGCCCGACCGACAAGTTAGCTGCTACTGGACATTATGCGCACTATGAAGCAACTGCGCTAATATTTACACTGTGAATACACGCTCATGGAAAACATTCCCTCTCTCATCTTAGTTCAATTTAGCATTGACATAGCTGCATGAAGTTGATGACGTATATGTTTATATGTTGTCCGCAACAGAGCAGCTTTCGTCGGACACCAGTGCGGTGTATTCCCCAAGGCTGAGCCCGGATCAGTGCCGAATTATTTATCTCGAATGTTCTGTATATGGGCCACACATGCAGTGCTGCAAGCTTTGTATGGTAAGAAAAAATTGGAGACTTTTTTTTTTTTTTTTTTTACTTGTTTATTTTCCAGTTTTCTAATTGGAAAGAAAGTGTATTTTTTGGTTTGTGAATTTTCTTTGCCGTATTCTTTTTTTTGCAGTACGACTGGTACACTAAGAAGACCTCAGTGGTTGTGGATATCGTTGGACGACCAAGAGAAGGTAAGTGGTGCTCAGTGGGAACATGAAAACATACATTTTACTCATAAGTATGTAGTAAGAGTGTAAAAAAAAATGTACCTCTTTGGCTTTTTTATGACTTTACAGATGGCTTCACTGGCATCTACAGCAGTCAGTTGTCACCAAAGTGTTGGTCAGCTGACAGTACGCGGGTTGTTGTTGCTTGTCCTCAGCGCAGCCGGAAGGTATGTGTAGTTTTTACTTGTTGTCATGTTCAGGGCGGTTAAAAAAAAAAATCAAATGTTTTTGTTTTTTTTTCTCTCTCTCTCTTTGTGCTTTAGGATCTCTTGGTGGTGGACACGAGCACAGGAAGCATCACCTCTCTGACGCCAAGTTAGTCTCTGACTGCACTGCGTTTTATAAGTCAATGTTGACAGTTTCACACCGATTTACTGCAGTACGTTTGTCACAATTACTGATTTTATTGTTATATATTTGTGCCAATGTTTGGCTGTAGAGTCTGAAATTGGTAACTGGTGTCTTCTGAACATCGAGCGAGATCTGATGGTGGTCAGCTGCTCCTCTCCTAACTGCCCTCCAAATCTGGTAGGATGTGTGTCTTTGCTAAGAAAATTGAGATTTTCTTAATCCATGCAAATGTCCCATTGGATTAATGGGGAGTTCTCAAAAACTTATTAAAGGAACTTTATGTAACGCAGCAGATTTTCTCTCTTACACACATGTGCCTTTTTTTGTTGTTGTTTAGAGGGTGGGCTTCCTTCCAGGAAAGGATTCCCAAGAGGAAGTGGTCTGGGTTACTTTGGAAGAGTCTCAGACTTTACCAGATATTGACTGGCAGATCAAGACTTTCACTCCCTCAGAAGGACTAGACAACCATCAATATCGTAAGATAACTCTTTGGAATATTCATGAAGTAATATTTATTAAGAACTGTAACTTTTTTGTTGCCCGTTCTAGTTTTATAATATGAACTGGCAGTATTTTTTTCCCTTTTTGTTTCAGTTATTAAACTTCACAATTAAACCACTAAAAAATGGTCTTATTTTCAAACTATATGTGATTTAATAGGCAACTGTCTTTTGTAAAATATATCAGGCAGTGTATAGGTGCCACTCAGGTTGCTGCTTATTTTTATTTTTAAGGAGACTGTTTCCAGAAAACTAACATGTGACATAAAGTCTTACTTTCTTGTATAAGTTGTATTTATTAGAGTGGTGGAGAAAATAAAAAAAAATATATCTTTTATTCTCAGCTTTTTGATAATTTACTCCATTTAATTTTTAAAATGTGTTTTGTCTCATTTTTCTTGTTATTTCCACAGTAGCAACAAAGCAAATTGGTAATTCGTTGCTGTTAATCCCAAAAAGCAGTTTACTTAACTAATTAACTAATATATAGCAAAAAAATGTACAAGATTCTCTTCTTAATTCAAGAGTTTTTTGGGGGTTTTTACAGTTTGGGTTCTGAAATGTTCTTGGGTGGATAGTAGAAGTCATACCTGCACAATATTCAATGCTTTAACAACGGCATCCATACTTGTGATGAAATATTGTTTATTAACCACAGCGCAGATTTTGTTTGTGAAAGATCAGATGCATAGAAAATATTGCTTATAACAACACAGTAGTATAACTATTTGTAAGCTATTCTAAGCTCTGCTACTTGTACTAATTCATGCGGCTAACATGTTTTACTGTATTTCAGCGGGCATTGACTATGAAGCTGTGCTGATGAAACCAAAAGAAGTGAAGGAAGGAGTGAAACTACCTCTGATTGTCCTCCCTCATGGTTCGTAACTCGGATAGATGGATGAAAAAAAAAAGTCATATTCCAAAAGAGCTTACATTATGAAGTAATAAAACCTAGGCTATTAATCCCTACTGGGTTTATTTTTAGGCTCTCTTCAGTCAAGAGCTTCTACTGATCAGATTGACATTGCACACAGTAGTTGCTATGACAATGGCGCTCCTTGTGGCAAAGTGTTACCTCATTTGACTGAAAACAAGCTCAGTAGTTGTGACAGAGATACACCTCTCTTAGTCTAATTACACGTTTTACAGTGTTTTAATTGTGCATCTGTTGCCATGGCCACCGGTTTCTAATTGATCATGTCAGGCCTGTTTCACTGTTAATCTGTTTCTCTCATCAGGAGGTCCTCACTCTGTGATTGTAGCTGAATGGCTTCTGTCTACCTCTGTGCTCTGCAGGATGGGTTTTGGTGTATTGCTGGGTAAGTTAGGTTACAAATGTTGAGTGCAGCTTCATTTGATACCTGTTGAAGCATAAGAAACCGATGCTTTAAACATAGCACTCGGCCTTTGGGGTTACTTTGAACTCAGCTTACAGAGAATACAAGGACTGCTTCCTGTTTTGTGGCCACTGATACTGTTTCAGTTGGTGAGAGCCACTCATTGGCTCATTTTTATACATTTTTATCGCTTCATTTATGCTTTTTTTTATGGAAGACTGTACAAGAACCTTCTTTATATAAACTTTTCTGGAAATGCCTTTCTGTTCAAGGTTTTTTTCCCACAGCTCTTAACATTAAGTTTTTATGTGTCCTTTCTGTAAGCATTTCTACAACATAATAACTCTATAGATTACTTTAGGTGCTTACTTTAGGTTGAGGGTAAGTAGCCTTTTTAAAGGTTCTTAGGAGTAGGAATGGTAAAGGTCATTGCGCACAGTATCTGAAACATTCTCAGATAACAGTTTCAGTCTCTCTGGAAAGCAGAAGTTGCATTTGCAGTTCTAGAGCACATAAACCCAAAGACCTAATTGAAAAAAAAAAAAAAATCATACCTGTTACCGATATGAACCGGTAATAAGTTCATATCTTTGAAAATAAATCTCTGTGATATTTGTTGTACGAAGTAGCCAGTATGAGTTTTCTGTTTGTTTTTGCAAAACACAAGAAAGATTCGCAAAATCGTCATTGTTCAAAAGAAAAAAAATATTTCTCAGGTAACTTTGTTTCAAACCCTCAAACAATGCAGATGTTGCATAAATAAATATAAGAAATCTTCATTGAAATGTAGCGTGCATTTATCTACATAGAAATATAGCTAAACATTACTAGGGATGTTGGTGCTTGTGGGATTTCTTCTGAATGTGCCGTTTCTGTTTTTAGTAAACTATCGTGGCTCTCTTGGTTTTGGCCATGACAGCGTCCTCTCACTGCTGGGCAACGTGGGTACCCAGGATGTCATGGATGTTCAGGTAAGATCATAGCCAGCACCATTTGAGGACCAAATAAACTCAAAAAATAAGCCTGCTGCTGGTAAAGTTCAAGTCCTCTCATTTTCCCATTGTCCATTTTCCATTTTCTTTTCAGTTCTCTACTGAACTGGAATTATTCTAAATCACTTTGCTTTGATATATAATGAAAATTCTAATAAATTACAATAAAGTTTTACTTTTATTTGTGTAGATATATGCTGAGCAAGTGCACAATTGGATTAATTTCTAAGCAAACAGAAATGAGCCTTAAATGCATCTCAAGCTCCTGCTGAAAACAAATGAATTTCAGTATTGCCTTTGGTAATCTGTTAGTGTTTGTACTCTATTGGTCTCTATATATAATGACTTTGAGTTGCCATAGATGTAAAACATGGCTCATAACAACAGAGCTCTTTTTAGATGTTCTTGTTTTGTTCTCCCTTGATCACTCTCTGTGGGATTTACAAATTGTCTTTTACATAGTCTGTCATTTGTGTTTTACTTCCTCCAGGCTGCTGTTGAAAGTGTCCTAGACGCTGAGTTTGACAGGGAGAAAGTGGCCATTTCTGGGGGCTCCCATGGGGGGTTTCTAGCCTGCCATCTAATTGGCCAGTACCCAGGTTTCTACAAGGCCTGTGTGGCTCGCAATCCTGTCGTCAATTTGGCCTCCATGATTGGCAGCACGGATATCCCGGATTGGTGGGTCTAGTTGTAAAACATCCCAACACTCTTGTCTGTATTTTGGTGATTCCTGTGGTGAAAGTCTTGAGCAATTACAAAGCTGTGGTGTTTTATAATTGGTTTATGGAGACGTAAATTAAATGTTGCAGGTGCGTCGTTGAGGCTGGATACGATTACAGTCCAGATTGCCTCCCTGATCCTGCCGTTTGGGAACAGATGTTGAACAAGTCCCCTATCAAATACGTCCCTCAGGTACATTTATGTAAATCTCGGATGCATACTTCTGACTTTGCTGCTTTTGTTGTAGTGATCTCATGCAAGTTATTATCTGGTTAAGGTTCGGACCCCAGTGCTGCTGACTTTAGGGGAAGACGACAAGCGTGTCCCTAACAAGCAAGGAATTGAATACTACAAAGCTCTGAAAGCAAAGCAGATCCCTGTTCGGTAAGCACTGACCAGGCGCCTCATGCGTAACAGACTGTGTAGCTTACGCGTTAAAAGTTGCCATAGCTTACAGAATGGAAATGCTTTCTATTCACAAACACACATCGAGTTACATGGCGGTGCCCTTACAGCAATATGAATGCAGTCAATGTGCTTTGCTGTTTGTTTATTAATGCTCTAACTTATATTTGCACAGGTTACTGTGGTACCCTGGAAACAACCACTCTCTTTCCAAGGTGGATGCAGAATCAGATGGTTTCATGAACATCGCTTTGTGGATAATTCAACACTTAGGTCTGTGATGGTGACATAACGAAGATAGCTGTAATGTGCAAAAAGACTAAAGGACATTAGTTTGTGTATGCAAACTTATTTTTATGTTATAAGGCCCAATCCAAAGCCAAAACATGGACAACTGATCTTCAGCTAGAATACACTAACTGTGCGTAACCCATAATCTACCTGTGGGTATTGTTGTTAATTTTGAGTATTGCATAAGAGGATGACAAACAATTAAAAAAAATAATATCACACTTAAATAAAATATTTGACTCAATGGAAACATTTTATTAATACTGACTTGATTTTTCTTTCTTCTGTAATTTGAATCAGAAAATCAAAAGGGCTTTTAATTATTTCGACTTTCTCTGTGATTACATGAAAAGAATAACATTTATAATCAGTCTCTTTTTTTTAGAGATTTTCTTCTGCTTGGGTGATTTTTTTTCTGTTTTTTTTGTTGTTGTTTTTTTAGCTAAATCTCTTGATTGTACCATTTTGTGCACTTAATAAAACAATTGTAAGAAAGCTCACTGTGTGAGTCAAGTTTTTAAATGCATTTTCGTATAGGTGAGTTAGGAGACTTTTCTCTTCCAATAAGCTTAGGTAAAAGCGCTTCCGAATGCACCCTAAATTACATGTCCATGTTGAAAGTAAACATTTGACCACAAACTATATGTAAACAGGAAGAAGAGACTTAGTTGTTTTTTATTATTATTATTATTTCTGTTCACATAGTTAAATGTTCTGCAAATAATATTTACTTTTGCTATTTCTTTTGGTAAGTGAATATATTTTGTGTTTACAGTTTGTAGTAAAGATACTCTGTGAGCCACCACATGACGCTTAGCAGTCCCTGACTCCCCATACCAGTGCATGTCAATAAATTTAGATCGAGTGATAATTTTTAGGAGCTGTGAAAATGTATCACTTCCTCTAGTGATACATTTTCACAGCTGTAATGGTTTGTCTGGTGTTTTCACTACACGTCTGCATCAGTATACATCATCCTGCACAAAATGTTACTTAATGGAGGGAACCATTACAAAGGTGTAGCGCTCATATACGACTGAAAAGACATAAACATTTTTCTTATCTGACATTAAAGAGTTTACAAGGTACTATGGAGGAATAGTCAAAAATTTCAGCAAACTACTGTATTGTGAGAAGGTCCAAAATGTTAGACTAAAGTCAAACAGTTTACGCAATACTTCTGCCAAATACTATAAGGAAATGCATGTCAACTTGAAAGAAGCTTACAACAGTTTTACCTTAAATAGAAACAGTTAAACCAAATGTCAGACACTGAGGAAAAAAATAATTCTACAGTGCATGTTAAAAAATGTGCAAGATAAAACCATTTAAGTTATTATGTAATGGTCTAGGTGATCTCAAATATGTGTTGTATGATTGTCAATGCCCCAAATCCCAAGACACCTACATTTGTTCAGAATTGAAGAATTTCCTCTGTCTTTCTTCCCTTAGAGGAAATCAGTATCTAAAAAAAACAAAACAAAACAAAAACTTATTTTTAATATAGTCTAAAGAGCATATTATTAAAAACTCATAAAAACAAATATTATTTTAAAGTGTATTAAATTACTTCAGTTAAACTTGCAGCTGATGTTCCTCATTCCTTGTTTTATGTCACATGCTTTGCATCATACTACTGCATATTTGACCACATGGTTTCACTTCTGCATTCATTTTGCTTCGTTTTACTGCAGACACTTTTGGACAATTTACACCCTGTCGTCTCTTCAAGAGGAATAACGCTTACAAAGTTTTTCTCAAACTATTATGATTTGTTTTTAATCTGATATGGTAAGTGAACTTTTTTCTACCCTTGTAAATGTAGTGTTTCCCTTTAAAAATATTAAGCTGTGGAACTGGATAAATTTTACATCGGGAATTAAAGTGTGTTGGCAGTGATTTTAAAGCTCCTTTTAATGCAAGATTTATTCAATGTGTTGATAAACTTTCTTAAGTTAAACTGCATGCTTCTACAATATTTTCTGACTTATTGAAATTTGGTAAATTTTTTCAGGCTCTGGAAAAAGTTCTTCTTATCATGAGTCAGTTTCTGCTATATGGAAACGCAATCAACATCCAGTTTTTTCCATGTGACGCTGATGTGAATTCAACCACAGTGGACTGCTCTAACAGACCTATCAAGCACATCCCGATCATTAAGGCTGCGACTGTTTTATCAATCGATTTGAGTGGCACTAAGGTGCAAGCAGTGAGGAACCATGCATTTGCAGGTGTCCCAAACGTTAATATTTTAAAAATTAAAGGTAATTGTCTCCCAGGTCAACTTAGGCTCCCAGAGCAGCAAGGATGCAACATGGAAATTGAGCCCCATGCCTTCAAGTACCTTAAAAATCTTACATCTCTGCATCTGTCGGGAAACAGCCTCACATCTATACCAAACTTACCTGAAAACTTGCTGTTTCTTGATTTGCAGTACAATTGCATCTTTAACATATTTGCCCCTTTAAAGACTCCAAATCTAGAGACTCTGCTACTCTCCAAGAACTGTTTTTATGCCAACCCCTGCAACCAGTCTTTTTACATCAATGCAACTGTTTTTGGAGGATTACCTAAACTCAAAAACCTTACATTAGGGTATGATAATGTAACAGCTGTCCCAAAAGACCTGCCAGCTTCTTTGAAGGTGCTGGATTTAAGAGAGAATACAATGACAGAGGTCCCAGAAGGGTCATTTGCCAACCTGACAGCCCTCGAGTATCTGAATTTGGAGTGGAACTGTCAGCGTTGCGACCATGCAGCACGGCCCTGCTTCCCTTGCCCACAAAATCGCCCTCTCCTGCTGCATCCCAACTCACTGTATTCTGAAAACAGCTCCATCACATTTCTGAGCTTAAGAGGAAATTCTCTAAAAACATTTCCAGATGGTCTTTTTAGGCCATTGAAGAATTTAAAGGGACTGGACATCTCTGACAATCTCCTGGCATTTGCTATACAAAATGGCACCTTTTTTCAAGAGCTGACCGGCCTCACTTGGATTAGCCTCATTTACAACTATGAACCGCTGAAGACCTTTGGAAAACTGGATCTCTCTCCATACATTGGTAACATATCGGGTTTGCAAATGCTTTTACTCAGTGGGAACTTTTTCCATACCATATCAAAAAAAGGTTTCCATGTTCTGTCTCAACTCAAAAGTCTGTCAAAATTAGAACTGAGAATGAACTTTATTAGCGAATGCAATTTGACTTCCCTGAAGCAGCTACCATCTCTCACTGCCATAGACCTCTCCCAAAATATGCTGAATTTCCTTCCATGCTGTTCTGAATCATCTGGAACTGCAGAACCAGACAGCTGTCAGAACCAGAACTTGTATTCAGGTGATTTCCAAGACGTACACACTCTCATACCAGACAGAGAAACAAGAACTAGTAGCCACATCAGGCAATCTGACCAGTCTAATGGACCAGAAATGACAGATGGCAGCGAGTGTCAAATTCCATCTCTACAGAGCTTTAAAAATAAGTATTGTTGGCAAAAGCTATCTTTTGACCTTTCTCAAAATGACATCTTATCACTTAATAAAAGAGTGTTTTCAGGCATGGAAAAGGCAGTTTGTCTAGACCTTTCATACAACTACATGAGTCAGACATTGAGGGGTGGGCAGTTCAGTAACATGACAAAATTAGTCTTTCTTAACATGTCCTTCAATAGACTGGATCTTTATCGTGATGATGCTTTCAGTGAACTTCGGTCTACATTGAAGGTATTGGATGTCAGTAATAATGACTTTCACTTCAAGATGAGAGGAATGGGCCATCGTTTTGAGTTTCTTAAAAATCTGACTAACCTGGAAGTGCTGAGTCTAGCTAACAATGGCATTGGGATGCGGATAGATCAAAGGCTGGTCAGCAGGTCCTTGCAATACCTCTACTTCAGTGGTAATCATCTGGACATCATGTGGAATGCTGACTACAAAACATACATTCATTTCTTTCAGAACCTAACAAAGCTGAAATTCCTGGACATCTCCAGCAATAACCTGAAGTCACTCTCAGCAGAAGTACTGTGTAACCTCCCAGTGAGCCTTCAGAGCCTCTGCATCAGCAGAAATTCCATGAAGAATTTTCCCTGGCAAAACATTTCAGCTCTGAGCAACTTATGTCATCTGGACCTAAGCTACAACTCTCTAAGTAATTTGGTTTCCCAGGAAATAAAATTTGGAGACCAATTTTCCTTTCTGGACCTGAGTCACAATCACCTTACCTCAATTCCTGACAATTTCTTCAATGAAGCAAGGTCTTTGCAGCATCTGTATCTCAATCACAATAAGATCAAAGAGTTGAACCAACAGCGTCTACCTGCACCCTTTCAAAAGGGGAGCACCCTTCAGACACTCACCCTGCACGAGAACCCATTTAAATGTGACTGTAATACTTCATGGTTCGTTGTCTACTTGCGGACTACTCCAGTAAACATTCCTTATCTGACAACACGAGTGCGCTGTGGATACCCAGACTCTCAACAAGGTGTGATTCTTCTGTCCATAGACCAACATTCCTGCCAGGACATCTTTGGTAGCTTAGCCTTCCTAGTTTGCTCTTTCTTATCTATGACATTTACTGCTCTTCCTCTGCTGAAGCATCTCTACGGCTGGGATGTGTGGTACTGCCTGCAAGTCTTCTGGGCAGGACTCAAAGGCTACTCCCAGCTGCCCGGTGGTGTTTCAGATCATCACTACGACGCTTTTGTGGTTTTTGACACCGGGAATCTCGCTGTGAGGGATTGGGTTTACAATGAGCTGACTGCTAACTTGGAATGCTCTGGCCACAGAAGATTTTCTCTCTGTTTAGAAGAGAGGGACTGGATACCTGGCCTCTCATGTATCGATAATTTACACAGTGCTGTTCACAGCAGTGTGAAGACAGTGTTTGTGCTGTCCAGGAGCACACATGGAACCGAGATGGTCAACGGTGTAATCCGACAAGCTTTCTTCATGGTTCAGCAGAGGCTTCTTGACGACAAGGTATTTTTGCAGTTGTTTTTTTTTTTTTTTTTGTATGCTGTGCGGATGTTGTAATCTTTTCATAGCCCTAAAATATTTCTGAAACTTTCTATTTAAGGTTGATGCAGCTGTGGTTGTTCTCTTGGATGAAATGTTTCCAAAACTAAAGTACCTCCAATTCAGAAAGAGACTGTGCAGGAAGTCTGTGTTGTCCTGGCCGAGAAACCCAAGAGCTCAACCCCTTTTCTGGAACCAGATGAGAATGGCATTGTCATCTGATAATCTCAAGTTTTATGACAATAACATGAGTGAAAGTTTTATATGATTGTTAAGTGAAATAGTTAAAGTCCTGGGAAAACATTTACCCTCTTACAGATTTGCTCTGTTTTTGCTTTTAAGTTTTGCTTTTCTTTTTTTTTCTGTTTTTTTTTTTTTTCATCAAATTGATTTTTATATTAAACAAAGATACTTGGGGTTTAAATACAAAAAATAAATAAATGTTTTCAGTTTTTAGGGGGGGGAAATGATGGCAAAACAGATGATGGCTTGTAATGGTTTTTTGATGTCACAGAAGGCTGAACACAGGTGTGATGGTGTAGCTTATGTAAAAGACACAAAGACTGATAAGTTTACTACCTTATAGGACTCAGTTTTCTTTAAGATTTCTGAGCTGTATTTGTTGCCACATTAGGTCTTTAAAATTATTCTTACTTATTAAACAATTCCAATTTCATGGTTTCTCTTTTTCATTTTGATTGATTTATATTTAACCTTACCAAAGATGTGCTGAAGAACAAGTGGGTCTTGGGTGCTACGAAAGTAATTGGGATTCAGTTACGGCAGTATACAAACAAATTGACATTGTTTTATGTGATTTATTAAACATTACAAGAGAGTATGTGATGTACCTGCAAGAAACCCACAACTCTGAAAGTTTCACTTCTCTTTGGTTGGGTAGAAATAAAAAGCCTGAATAGTTTTGAAACAGAAATCTAATAGTTTTGGAATAGCCCAGTCTTTTGCAAGGTGGAATGGGCTACTATTACTAAGTGAAAATGTCAGATGTGCATGGACAGTCCCTTATCAAAGAAGTCTGAATGCTGAGGCGTATCTTTAAAGAAAAAAACAAAAAAATGAATCTAGCATCCAATATGTTTGAAATGTATTGTAGAGCAGAGGATCCCAACCCTTGTCCTCGGGTCACACTATCATGATTTCTGGTGCATTTGAAGCCATATTGACAAGATGATTTGATTCAGTTTACCAGGAGAAGGGACACATGTTAAATATGCTTACCAGTGAGCGCTAATTTAAAAGACACAAAAGAATTATTAAAATCATGCACACATGCATGATTTTCTGAATTTTCTGAAACTTACATAAAATGCACTAACAAAATATATATTTATAAACACATCTTCTTAAAATCACAATTGTAATAGTGGTATCAAGCAGTGTGACAGAGATATTAAACAAAGAATAACTTTTGTCTGTGCTTTTTCCCTACTAAAAAAAATTAAATAAACGGTTTAACTGTTTTACATTTTTATTTGTGAGATAATACTGCTGGAAGAAAATATGCTCCCATTTAAAAAAAAAATGTTTACACGTCTTTGCCAGATGTGTCAGTAGATATTAATGTTACAGTTTATGTACTCTAATGAAATGCAATTATCATACTGATTCACTGACGCATGTGATGTGTAGATTTATGAACATTTGCCTTAAAACGGTATCTGTGTGGAAAATGAAATCGTCCAATCACTGCTCGCTCGTGCTGCCCTACCACAGCTCTTGCTCGCGCACGCGCCAGCTGGGTTAGCGCGCCCACGCGGACCCGATGGTAGGACAGGTCACAGCTGAGCCGATGAGATCATGGAGGCTGCGCTGAGGTCGGACGGGATACGGCCGACGGGACTGAGCGGTGATGGAGAGCTGCCTGTCCGGTAAGATGGGTCTGCGCGTACAGGGCGCACCTGGACTTTTTTTTTTTTTTTTTGTAAGGTGGGAGCGTTATGTGATGCTATTCTATGAATATAAATTAAAATTGACTGCGGTCAGTTTGCGTGACAGATTATTTCTTATGTAAGATACAAGCTCGGACTCGTGTGACCGTGTAGATGCTAGAAACTAATCCTTTATACCGTGGTCGTAGTAGAATTGTTTGGGCGTCTGTGCCCGGCTTGCGTGGTCACTTATAAGGTCTTCTTGGTAGGTTGTTCGTATAGCTTTAAACTATATTAAACTACTTATTAAACCCTTTTATTATGAATAATAAATTATCATGCTTTGAAGGTGTTCTGTTTTCGCAGTAAGGGTGGTGACTCCACTTTTATCTCCACAGCAACAGCTGGTTGTCGACTCCAAAGTAAGCTGCAGGCGCTTGTGGACTGATTTAATGCCAGACGCGCATTTAAATCGAGCATTCCCACCCCCTTTCAGTTTCCCTGTGCGTATTTGATTTTATTTATTGTTTTCGTTTTTAAAACGAAAACATTTAGCGGCATATACTGTACTTCGCTGGCATTCACTGTAATGAACCAGCTATTTGTGGCACCTCCACCTCAGCATTTGTAATATAGAAAAAAGCTTTATAGGTACTAGCTAGCATGTGTGTGCTTTCTTTTTTTTAACCACGTGTAGAATTTATTTTAGCATGGTCTCACTTTGAATAGAAAAACTGCATAGTACTTTTCTATAAGCCCAATTTATTGTCACTTAGACAACTGTACATCTCATGTACATGACATTCAGTTTATTGTCCCGAGCAATAACAGATAAGGGATTGACAGCTATGTTATGATTGACAGGCAGATTTAACCAGTCCCTCAGTTGTATCCTGTAAAGGGACTCCAAGTACCCAATCCTCTTAGATTAGAGGAGGGATTATGATTTGGATTTGCCTCTGCTTTATAGTCAGTTCTCAATGTCTGCTCCCCCAACATGCTGGGTGTCTAAGGAAACTTTTTTATTTGTCTGAAAATGTTAATATAGTATTGTTTTTAACATGCTAAACCCAAGAAATTTCTTCATTACCACTTAATATGATACATACACATGTATTAACAGCCCGCTGATTTCATGTTGATTTCTATCACATGATGTACCAAGCAGGATTTGGCCTAAATTCAAAGTACCTATTTTTTGTCCCCTATTTATAGTTGAAGCCCGAGGTGTGTACAGCCTTTCAAAGTCTGACTGTAAATTTGAAATTGGCCCAGAGGGATGGGATGTAATGAAGAGTGGTCTTTCAATTCTCTTTGCAGTCTCTTGAGGACAAAGCATTCCGCACAATGTTTTCTTTTTTTGTCAGACTTCTGCAGACATTTAAGTTCTCATTTAATACACGTTGTGGCGCTAAATTAATCACACCTATCCACATCCTTCCTTTTTCACTTTTGCTTTGGGATGTAGAGACTGGGATACTAATGGTTTGTACTTAAGACATAATGAGTGCTGATTTAAGAGCACTTAGTTGTTTTCTGTACTCTGCTACTGGTCTATAATCTCATTATTAGCAAATAAGTTGATGTCCAGTTCTCCCAACATTTGCAATTTCTGCAGTGGGAAGAAAAACACTTAATCTTGAAGTTGTTGAGTAGAGTTTACAACTTTGATCGCCTTTTTGAAAAGAACAGTATTAGCGTGAGCATACAAATGGTTACTGTTTAAAGTTGTGTTGGTTTTGCCCATTTTTAATCTCTTATTTCTTGTTGTCGCATTTCTGTACTTCTTGTATGTCTGTCTTACTTTTTGCTGCCTAGAATCCATGATGACCTGCAGTGTAACTGAAAATCCGAGACATCTTGCCTATGTCACTTGGAGCC
Source organism: Poecilia mexicana (assembly GCF_051168715.1). Lineage (NCBI taxonomy): Eukaryota > Metazoa > Chordata > Actinopteri > Cyprinodontiformes > Poeciliidae > Poecilia > Poecilia mexicana. Next base: position 25,238,866 of record NW_028263376.1, read on the forward strand.
TCACTGCCAACAGCCTCATATTTTCTTCACAACAGACTAAATAAGTCTCAATTCCTGCACAGTCAGCCATGGACAAGTGAATAGTGAGCTGTGAATAAGTGCCCTTTATTACTCCCATTGCTTATTCTTATTCCACAAATGGATAGCCCAGTTTTCCTGTCTGTGACAATTTGCTTCCGGATGTTATATTTTGCCATACAACCATGCCTTTAAACATAAGAGCCAAGCCCTCGCACGGCAAGCTGACTGCTGCTACCGCAAAGAGTGGTGGGCAAAATGATGGCAGCTCATCTCATTCACGCTTCTCGAGGTCTGCAAAACAGGGAAAAGGTAAGCAGGCCGTCAGTTCAGGTCCTGGGTCCCGATCAGGACTTGAGCCTGGCTCTGTGTCAGGGGGCGGGCCTCCACCTGCAGCTAAACTGACCGGAGCACAAGGTTCAGTTTCAAAGGTTGGCTCAAGACTCAAAGTCAACACATCAACCGCGGATAAAGGATCAGCTCGTGGTTCAGCAACGGCTCCAGGTGGCAAAACCATGTCCATGGAGAACATCCAGTCTTTAAGTGCGGCCTATGCCACTTCTGGCGCCATGTATCCCAACGAGCGGGAGTCCTTGGAAAACTCTGGTGGATACCCTAAAAGTACCATGACATTAGGGCGGAGTACCAGTCGCTCGTCTTACACTGGCCGCAGTACAGCAATTGGAAGCACCCCAAACATCACGACCTCTGGTATGCACCACATATCAGACTCTTGTGGAGACCCAACTGTGTTTTCTACAGGAACTTCCAGTTTGCGACGACAGTTTGGAAGATGCACACAAACACTGGATTCGGATGATCGGGGAGAGGTTTCCACCTGTGATCTCCAGGCTCAGCTGAGGGATCTGCAGAGAGAGAATGAAAGTCTCCGGAGGGAACTGGATGGAGGGAGGGATGGAAAGACAGGCTATGGCACGAATAGTGTTAATTTCTGGAGCCCTGATGTAAAGAGAGACAAGGGGAGTAGGCGTGAAGAGGGAGTAAGGACGCCAGCTCTAAAGGAGCAGTGCAGAGTGAACCAAGAAGATTTACAGGTGAGAAAGCAGACAGGTACAGTGCCCTATCCACTTGAACTTTTACATATTACAGCCTCAAACTTCAACTTATTTTATTCGGATTTTATGATACAGATCAACAAATAATGGTGTATAATTGTAAAGAAAAAGGAAACAATCTTACATGGTTCTTAAACACTGTTTCAAATGAAAATCTGAGCTTTGGTACACATTTGTTGAACCTCCTTGAATTGCCATTAACCTAAGTATTGAAGATCCACCAATTCTGCGCTTCTTGCCCAATAAGGATTTCTGTTTCTTGCTTTCTGTCTGAACTCCTTTTGACTTTTTCTGTCCAAGAGCAAAACCTCAGAAAACATCTTGTACCGGAGGCTTTTGTAAAGAGGTAGCAACGGAAAATGAAGGAAGTGCATCAAAGTACATGATGTTGCATTTTAGAATGAAAATGAAGGGCCATTATAATTATTGGCCTGCAGATTGTTGCATCTTTACTAAAGCCACTTGGGAGTCTTTGGAAAAATTTGTTCATTAACTAACCATTGTGTCTGAGTTTGAGGTATTTTGCAGAGAAGAATAAGCAATTAATTCCAGTACATATGAAAACTCATTCCCCAGAGGTTCTACAGCTGCAAGTGCAATAAAATGTGGTTCTGGTATCGATTTGGAGTGGTTAGTACAATACCACTTATTTTTATTAGTGAAATAGTTAAAAACTGAAAAAAAAAACATTTAGCAATTTCCTTCCACTTTACAGCTGTGCACTCCTTTGTGTTGGTACGCCCTATGGAATAATAAGGAATAATAAGTAAACACGTAGTTATTGTAAGGTGACAAAATATCAAAAAGTAATTTCAGTGAGTTTATTCAATAGTTGCATTCAGTTGTTTTGTGTTCATCTCTGAAAATCACTCTGTCAAAACACCATTTGTTCTCATCTTCAAGGTTACACTGAATAGCTTGGCTGCCGTTTTGACGTAACAGTGTTTTCCATGCTACCTCCATGTGTTTCCATGGGAACGTGCTCAAGGTGTTTGCCGGGTTTGCCGGGTTCTCAAAGAGCTCAACAGCTTTTGCCGAAGGAACGGTGACCAGTCTGTCCTGTGCAGGAGTCTGTCCCACTCATTCAGAGGTGTTATCCATCTGTCTGCCTCACCCACCGCATGGCCACTGTCTTCTTTGTTTATCCTCCCTTGGCTTTTTATCTCGGTGCCCTTCTGTTTCTCTCTTTATCGGGCATTTTACATCTTTATGTGTCTGTTCTTTTTCTTGAAGAATATCTAAATACTACATAGTAATGCTATTCCGATTTTTTTTTAAAGTTGTTTGAGGTTTCACAAATTACAGAAGCTGGAACTGTGATTGTTTTGTTGCTTTTACACACACACACACACGCACACACACCCCCACACACACACACACACCCCCACACACGCACACACACACACACACACACACACACACACACACGCACACACACACGCACACACGCACACACACACAAAACAATATCTGCATCCTCCTGCTGTAACCTAGGAGCTTCCTCTGCATTTTTCATTTATTGCTTTTTTTATCTCACTCGCTCATAAAGTGTAACTGTAACAAAACACGCATGCATGACACATGAAGTCAGAAAATGTAAAAAGGAGAGAAGGATTAATTAGAAACGAATATGAGACAGCCTTTTTGCTCTCAAATATGCTTAAAAACTGCTGATTAACATCATTTTCTTTATCTGAAACATGGTGAGCTGACTTGTCCTTGATTGCACCTTCGCATTTTAATTTGCTCAATCTGTTCGGACTCTGTGAACAAGGTCATTCTACCTTAACCAAATCAAATTTCGTTGCCTGATATTAATTTATGGATTTCTTTCCAAGCAATTAAAAGCTTTGAAAGCAATTTAAAAAAAAGGCAACTAAAAGCTTCGTTAAGAGCAAATGGTCATAGTCAGAGAACATGTTTTTTTGTGTTGCCTTCTGCCTCTGCTTGTGTCTTTCTCTGCCATTGTCTGTGTCTCATACGCACCCGCCCACAGCTGTTGAGCTCAAGTTGCTCACAGTTTTCTCCACAATATTGATTTGACCACTCATTAAAGAGCAACCATGTCTTTCCCTGTGCCTCAGCCAGCGCTATAACTCAGTGTCTCCAACTCTTACAAAAAAAGAAAAGGTCACCCTTTATCTTCTCACTTACCTCCAGTTCAGTTTATCTTTTTCTTCTCTATTTTTCTCCTCCATTTCTCCTTTTTAAAACTTTTTATCTTTCTGTGAGTCTCTGGAAAACAGGTGAATCTTACACGATAGCTGCAGTTTACCATAAGGAATGTCACCTTTTCTTTCATTTGCACTCATTTGACCTTTCCCCTCCGGCCATTTGTGTGTTGGGCGTGTGTGTGTTTGTTTGATTTGTGAATGTGTGCACTGTACACATAAGCATTTGTGTATCTACAGTCTCGGTTGTGTGTGTTTTTGAGAAGGACTGTCCTCCCACTCTAATTTATTATTCAGTGTGAGATGTTGCATTGATTATCCATAAACTCCCTCGCCTCGCTCTTCTGCATCTCCACTCTGTGTCCTTGGCACTCCCCACCTTCTGCACAGGAGCACAGAAATCAGAGTGTTGGCGTGAAAAACAAGTAAAGGATTCCCACTAATGATTACTATAAGTGACAAAATATTAAAGGGGTTTTCTAACAAATTTATTTGTTTTTGCATAGATTATCGCTATCAACTGCTTGAAAGACTCTGTTACGCAAATCTACATGTCAGATGTGTCTGAAGCATTTACGACATGTGCAGTGGTGGGACAAAATACTTGCTATTTTACAGACTTCCTCATATTTTTTACATTTTTGCCACACTTAAATGTTTCTGACTATCAAACAAGAAGGGCTAATTAAAAATGGCTATTTTCAAATGAGGATTTTATGTATTCAATGAAAAAAGCTGGAAATCAAAAATGAAGAGCAAAAAGTAGTGCCAGTCTAAATTTATGCCAAATGTCACAGTATGCATGGCTTCCACTAAGTATGAACTGTGGTTCACTTGAGACCCAAGCCCTTAGAAATGGCTTTATATTTTAATAGGTGTCAGTCATTTTTTTAATCAGTTTTTTTTTTCAATTCTTTAGACTGAGTCATGATGGTTCTACTTTTTGAGATTTTTAATTTTCTACTAAGTGACAATTTTATTCTACAGGTGCATCTATAATTAGGCCTATTTGAGATAGATAAATCTCACAAAAAATGTCATTTACTTTATGAGTTCAAAAGGGGGAAACTACTTTTTAAATAAATAAATTCAGTCACCATTTGAAAACTGTAATAAGTCTGGTTACATTTGTTATTAAAATCTGTTTGTTGATCTGAAGCATCTGACTGTGACAAAAACCCGGACAAATAAAAACGAAGAAATCTGGTAGAGGGCAAATGCTTTTTTGAAGCACGCAGTAAAATCCTTTTTTTTTTTTTGTTACATTTAAACTGTTTTTTCACAGATGTCATTAAACCAGTAGTCTAATTTCTCAGCTGTCACAATTATAGTAATTATTTGATCATTACTGTTTTTAGCAGCGATGTCTTTCATAGTATGGTACGTACAGCGTCGTTCCACCTGTCATTGTTTGAATATCGTTGAAGATATTGTTTCTCTTCCTCAAAAAATATAGTTATTAAAAGAATCATATTTTTCTTCACTTTTAAGAACAAGTTCTGTCCTTTTTGTCCTCTGACAAATTTTGTTTAGTTTTACCTATTTTATGCAGCCAGACTGAAGCCTTGTCTGTCAGTGGGCCTGGTGAGGGATGACTTGAGGTAGTAACAGTCACTTGATAAATTGTTGTCCCGAGGATGTGAAGTCAAAAGTGTAAGGGAAAAAGCAGTCCATGTAAAGTATGAAAACTCATGTGATTGGCAGAATAGTCTTTTTGACTAAAACATTGGACAGACAGTGATGCTGTCCAAAACATTATGAATCTTCTCATTGACTACTATGTGGAATATAGTTTACCCCTAGTAGTCATTGCTGTAGTTTATCTTTATGAAACCATTATTTAGAATTTCCTGGTTTTAGTTGTGTTAAAGATTTTGGAAACAAAAAACAAAAGAAAACAAATGAAACTAATCGAACCTGTAAAGAAGCCACTCAATAGTTCAATGAATATGCTCCTTTTTTCTTTTTTCTTTTTTTAAGATAGTAATGCCATGGTTCTCCCCAGCAAAAAAGAAAACACACAATGACTCAAGGATTAAAAAGTTATAAAATAATAAATAAATAAATAAAGTCTTCAGCTGCTTGTTGATCTAGTTTACTGTGTCCCCAAAGTACAAAGACTCTGTCACCTAATTATAATTTTAGGAATAACATAGCCTGAACTTATCACAATTTTGTGTGTACAAAATTCTATGAACCTCTATTGTGTCTTCTAAAAAAAGGTAGCAGTTGAAACAGAAATCCCCTACAATGAATACCGAAGGACACAGCTGCTACAGAAACAGCTGTAATACTTCTTATAGAGGCGTTCTGAAAACTTGGGTTTTGTGGATAACTTTTTATGTCTTTCCCTTCTAAATTTAATCTCGATGGTAATGAAACTTTCATTTTCAGCTTCTTGTCAATTAGAAATTTTTAATTATTTGCTTTGCTGTTTATGGTTACCAGATGTTCAGTTAGATTTGTCCCTTTTTGATGCACTTTGAATAATGGAAAACATAAAGTCAGAGACACCTGTCCAGTGTATTAATGTTGTTCTTCATAATTAATAATTTTGCAGAAACATTATCATTACGTACAGTCAACTTTAGAGATTTATGAGATTAGCTTAATATATTCATGTATTTTTCTGTTTGTAACAAAAACAAAATATTGTCAAACAATAATGAATTTTTTAGTAATTTAGAATATGGAAACTATTTTCAAGTATTTAACTCTGGTTTCCTTAACTCTGTTTAACTCTAGTAAGTATACCAGTGAACTCAGTTCACACAAATAGCCAACTTTATTTTACCTTTCCACTCTAATGGTATGTCAACTACAAATCCGTGCCCCTTGTACCTACGTATTTCTAAGAGAAAGTCCGCCCCCGTGTGGCCTAGTTGTGTAACTACCACCCTCTAGCTTTACTGGCATTATGTGTCTGTGTTTCTTTTATCCCATTCTGCTACAGCTGGGGGATATAAGAAGAAACAAGGTCTGTTTTATTTGTTGTTTTTATATATGTGTATGTGTTGTACTCAGTTTTGGTCATTTGGAATTTGAATGATTACTGAAAGAAATTTCACTTTGTGGTTTCAGCAACTTCCTTTGACAGTTCAGGAGCTACAGGAGGAGCTGAGAGCTCACAGAGAGACAAACACTCGCCTGCGGCAACAGCGGCAGCAGAGCAGCTCCTACCGAGAACACCATATGGACCAGGAGTTCAGAGGGGGGCTCAGTCCTGGCCACAGTCCCAGACTAAGTTCCATAAACCTGCACAGTCCCGCACCTAAGAACAGCCCCAAAGCCAGTCCATCGAACACCTACAATCCAAGGCAACAAGAGGCTGACATCATCATTCACAGTCCTGGCTATGGGTGTAATACATTGGCAGCCACGCAGAGACTTAGCCCAGCCAACACCCTTCAGCCTGGGCAAAGGAACAGTCCAAGCCAGCCCCTCTACAGTCCTAGCCAGGGAGCATTGCCCAGCTCTAGCCCCCGTCATCCATGTAGCCCCTGTCAGGTGCCTGGGTGCGACGGCTTTTCTTCACCTCCTCCTCAGGATCCAACAGAGGAAAACTTCTTCCGACTGCAGTCAGAACATGAGCGTCAAGCCAATGAGTTGTCCCTGCTGAGGAAAACTATGGAAGAGATGGAGATGAGAATCGACTCCCAGAAGCAGACGCTGGGTGCACGAGACGAGAGTATCCAGAGGCTGCTGGAGATGCTTCAGGGTCAGGGACAGTGGGGACGAGGACAGCGGACAGGCATAATTACCATGGCAGCCCAGGAAGCTGATGTCCACTTGGAGAACATGCATTTGAGAGAGGTGTGTATGTCTTCCTCAAAGTTTTTCAATGATTTATATTAATAACTTTATTTTACAGGCTGAATGGCAGCAGTAACTGCCATCGAGCAATTTAGTGAGTGTTTTGCATCTCTGGGGAAAACCAGCTTTGTTTTCTTTGCAAAGTTGCATTAATTCAGCTATTGAAAAGAAAAATGACCATGGATGTTCTTTTTTAAGGTCAAGGCACAGTATCTCAATTAGATTCAAGTTTCTACTTTGACTAGGCCACTCCAAAATCCTACTCAGGAATCCTATTCCTGAGTAGGACTCAGGAATATGTGCTTTGGGTCATTTTCATGCAACATAATCCGAGTATGAATTAGTTTAGGGTCAAACACTAATGGTCAGTGATTTTCCTGAAGGATTTTCTGAATTTATGGTTCCTTTATAATGGCGACATAACTATCTATGGCAGCTGTATTGCCATATTTAACTGTTGCTATGATGTTGTTTTATTTTTTTTCTCAAAATGTTTTAGCTTTACGCTAAATATAGCAGCATGCGCTTGTTCCAGGAAATTAAATTATTATCTTGCTAGTCGACAGAATATTTTACCAGAAGACTTGAGATCATGAAGATGTTTTTTGGCAAATCCATCCGTCTGTCTGTTTGTCCATCTGTCTGTCCGTCCATCCATTTTCTAACACCCTTGTCCCTAGCGGGCTCAGGAGGTGTGCTGGTGCCTATCTCCAGCTAACTTTCCAGGCGAGAGGCGGGATACACCCTGGACAGGTTGCCAGCCTGTCGCAGGTTTTTTTTTTTTTTGGCAAATGTGAGATCAATTTTGTGTTCATTTTGGTCAGACGGGGTTTTTTATTGAAACTCTTTCACGAATGCCAATGTTGCAGAGTTTATTTCTTCTGGTTGAATCATGAGCACTGACCTTAACTGAGGCAGTTGAGGTCTACAATGCTTTAGATGTTTTTGTGGTTTATTTTGTGATGTCCTTTATGGGTGCTTCATTAGCTTTTTATGGTAGGCCAGACAGCCTCTCTTGGAAAGGTTTACCACAATTCTGCATTTTTTCCATTTATAAATAATGGGCCTCACTCTGACTTACTGGAGTCTCAAAGCCTGAAAAAGGCATTGCAGCCCTTTACAAACTGAATCAATGAAATCCGTGACTTTATCATTGGAGCTAATTTTTTTTTTTTTTTAGCTCTGTTGTAGGTTTTTTAAGTATTTCCCCTTTTTGTTGTCAAGCAGGTTCTGTTTAGAGTTTTTCTTGATTTTAAATGTCTGTCAGTAATCAGACCTGTCTGGTGAAATTGAACTCAACCTTAAAAAAAATATCTGTCACAGTTAATTTGTGATTCAACAGCTTTCTTGAAAAACAAATTTTATCTCAAGGGACTTCCTGGCAAAGTCCTGAGTAAATAGAAAAAAATGGAGACAGTTGTCTTTTCTCATGGGAAACACGTTTGAATAGTTAAATATTTGTGTTGTTTCGTATTTAACAAGAACATTATTTTCTGATATGAAGTTTCTTTGACTGTATGATACTTTTAAACGTGTCAAAAAGCAAAAACAGAAGGGACAATTTGTTTTTCACAACATCATAGCTAAGACTTGAACATCTTCTCTTTTTTTAAAAATCTTAACACAGATTTTCAGATATCAACATTAGCTTTTTTCTTATGTTACTTCACGCAAAAGTCTGTTTATCTGCTTTTATCTTTGTTTGGATTTTAGTATTTGTGCATGCACCTGTTTTTTTAGTATGTTTTTTGTGTGGTGTTAGAGCAGAAAGCAGCTCAGCAGGTCTTATCAATGGACCAGATTAACATACGGAGAGCTCTAAGCTCGTGTTCAGCCATGCAGTTTTACAATCTCGTGTTGTGTGTGTGTTGGTGCGTGAATGTCCGTGCTTGTTCAAGAGCATGCACATGTATATAACTGCTGATCATTTGTCAGTCGCAGTGCAGCCAGCGTTGCATTTGGCATCTCACTGCAATGAAAGTAATGAATATTAAATGAACTGGGATTATATTGAACCTCATCAAAAAAAAAAATATCCAAATGTTAATCTTTTTCTCCTGATGTGACATTATCACATCATGTGGGTTCAGAAATTTGTGTTTCTGCACAGGTGTGTGTATCCTCTGCTGTGAGGGCTGGCAGTATACTGCTCTGTAGCTCCTGACTCCTGCCTTATCTATTTTTAACTTCTAAATCTTCTTAACCTTTAATTTCCCTATCTCTGGCTCTGTGTGAGTGTGTATTCTATGCCGGTGTATGCCTCCAACACTGTTTGTGTCGTAATGTTCTTGACTTTCTTTCTCCAAGTCTCCCTCCGGTCAGAATAAAGGAATGTGTGTATGCGTGCGTGTGCGTGCGTGGGTGTGAGCATGTGTACACATCTGGATCCTTTCGACTTACCATTTCACGCAAGAGAATTCCCTCCAAGGATTTCTGATGGGATATCCACCCTTGCCTGGAGTTTGGCCACCGAGGCGATTTTTGGTTGGTTTAGGCCATGTTAATGCAGACGTGTGTGTGTATATATCCGCTGGTCACGTATGGGACCTAACCGTGAGTTGTACGTAAGACGTGAGTACCTGTTTACACACTCTTTTAGTCATGTTATTTTTAAACCATTTGACAGCTTCAGATAGGCTGTGTATTCTACAAAGGAGGAGGGCAATCATGTCTGAGTGGTCTGTCAAAGAGAGAGGTAGACATGCTAGAAAGGTTCTGTTTTTCTAAAGTAGAAAAACAGACTGTGTTTATCTGAATATTAATGTATGATTAATGAGAGAAAACACTCTGACCTCCCTGATTGAAAAAAGAGGGAGTGTTGTTCTTTCAGCTTTTTTTTCTTTTTTTAAGTTTCCCTCATGGAAGACAAGGGTAATAGGGTCTCTGCTGGAGCATTTATATATGTGTGCAATTTAACTATGTCCGCCACTTTGAACTTTTGCATTCAGGAGTGAAAACATTTAGTCTTTAAAGTTTTCTGAAGTTTCTTTGTAAAGTTTTTTGGGACGTCTTTGAGAAACTGCCAGGAGATTTGGCAGTTGGATTCCTTTGAAACTATTTGCTTGATGTATCAGTTTTTGAATGGCTGGTCTGTTTGAAGAACAAGTGTGCAGAACAAGAAGCAGCTAATGTCTGGCATAGGTTGCTTCACTTTGTATGTTACACTAGCACATGTCACGGTCAATGCAAGCCAGGGATCGTATAGTGAAGCAATTGCCTTTGTTAGGGAGACTTTAGTTCTCTGATTAGCACCAACGGAAATCGGCCCAACCGCTTTTCATTACTGCACTCGTTGCTCACTTTAAATGACGGTGCTTGTTTAGTTTAAGCAAGGATAATAAATGTCCCTGTTTTCAGTTTGCTGGGAAGTTTGTTGGGAGAATGACTCAATGTTTTTGTTGGTGAGAGGAGAAATGCTGTTGTTAGGTTTAGGTGAATATTTTACAGAAGTAGTGCTTCAGATGTAGGATATGTAAAAATGTATGGTCTTTTAATAACATCATAACATATCATATCCAGATGTGAAATCACAGTCAGTGTTGATGTGGTCTCCAGAAGTATAGTGTCTTTCAAACAGTTTCAAACCCCTTGAAGTCTTTCTCCAGTTTTCTTCTATGTATTTTCTTAGAACTTTAACAGATCTAAACAACTAACTGTGAAGTGGAAGAAAAAAAATATATATATATTTTTTAGCTTAGTCAGGTCGGATGGAGAGTGCTACAGATTCCCAGTTGGATTTAGGGTTTCTGGGTTTCTAATACATAAATATCTTTCCATCTAAATTATTTAATTTGAACTTTGATTGAATTGTTATTGTCTTGGTCATAGTTGGGCCTCCACTTCAGTTTTTTACAGCCTCTAACAGGTGTTGCTCTGTCCACCTTTTCATCAGTTCTGACCAGTATCATCACCTCTTCTGAAGATAAGAAACCCCTGACATGTTGCTGCTGTGCAGAGATGAAATGAAAACCTAACCAGTCTGTATCTCTGACTTTTCTGGTATGTTCTTTAGATGTTTTTTCTCTTATTCAAATCATTCTGAGACCTTCACACCATATCTGTATTTATGCTGAAATTAAATTACACTCAGGTGCTAACTAGCTGACTCCTGAAGATATTGTTTGTGCTGGATTTTAATTAGAGGGTTCAGAGTAAAGAAGACTGAATTTAAATCTGAGCCACATTTTATAGCTGCTTTGGGTTTGTCTTTTGTGTATAATCCCAATGAGATACATTGGACCTTGTTGCTGTAATGTGGTAAAATGTGAAGGAATTCCCAGGTCATAATTACATTAGCACAGCACAGCACATCTGTTAGATGACGGTGTAGGTCAGGGTGCTGAAGTCCAGTCCTCAAGAGCTACCACCTTGCAACTGTTAGATACAGCCATTATCTAACACACCTGGATCAAATGAGTAGCTCGTTACCAAGCCTCTGCAGAGCTGGAGTTACTGCTGGTGAGGGAACTCAGCCTTTTGACACAGGTGTTCTGGATCAGGAATGCATCTAAAGTTGCAGAACGGTAGTTCTCTGGGACTGAACCTGAGCACCACTAGTGTAGGTAAGGTCATATTATCATGTGTGTCACCTGTTTAATCTTACCAACATAATATTAGTGCATGGTGTCAGAAGAATCAACATAAATACTGAATTTCCTTATTTTAAACTGATTTTTGATTTTACTCCAAAGTACTATGTGGTGTAAAATTTTAATTCCTGCAGTACTAAAAGTGACCACAAAGTGGTACTGTTCAGTTAGAGTTTAGCTGCTGTGGTGATTACATGCACTGTGAAGCAAAGTTATGTGTGATGGGACACACAAACACACATATGCATGCTGAGAGGCATAAATCTGGGTCTAATTGACTCTCCCTAGCCGCCAGGTCCCTGCAGACCCAATAATAACAGCAGCACCACTGGTCTTATCCTGCCCAGCCCTGACCTGCTGCCAAAGGCGTACACACATAAACATACGCTCTGACTGTGAGATTTCTGCTTTGGCATTTATATATTCTTACATATAGTGATGTTGTCATATGTTCTGTAGGGGCTCTAAATAGAGTAAGGGTCCCTATTTCATGTGAAGACATCTCACTCAGTGTGGGATCAGGAAGGTTGAGTATATTGCTCTGCTGTTAAAAAGAAGCAAGCAAGCACTTATGACTCCTCTGGTTTCAAAACTCGTTCTGCTTGTTTTGGCGGCTCCTCTCTATCTGCTCTTTCCTCCGAAAACATTGATGAAGCTTCAGAAATGTTGCTTTTTAAACTCTTCAGTGCTAACATGTTGAAATTGGAAGTTCATGTCAGCAGATCCTTATTTTTTCAGTCTGTTTTGGGATTATTTTATTGTATTTTTTTGTTTTGTTTTGCTTTGCTGACTTCTTACTCTTAATTTTGATTATGTCTATTTTTTAGTGTTCCTCTTTCTCTCTTTATTTCCTCCTTTTTGTTTCATTTTACTTGATAGAAAGCTTGTCCTGGTTGGTGCCTTTTTAGGCCTACATTCTTCTGTACTCATGCCTTACACAAGTGGTTCTCAATTATTTTATGCTATGTCCCATATGGAATATGTTTTTTTTTTTGTTTTTTTTTTGCAGCAACTCCCCCTTAATTGAAAAAAAAAACTATTGAGAACTTGATCTTATTTATTATTAATCTGTATGAATCACTGGCATCATTCTAAGCATTATTTTTTGTCAACTTCATTAGCTTTTTCCTTTTCAAAAAGGTATATAGCTTTTTAACATTTGCTACTTGGTTCTGTTTTAGTTTATTAAAAGAGATGAAATATGCAAAAATTTTTGCATTCACAATAAATCTAAGGGCTTACAGGGAAAGTAGTCCATGCCCCCAAGTTTTGGGGTACCTCAACCATTAAGGATGTTTTTGTAATTAATGTATGTTATACAAACATTGTACCTTATATCAAACACATGTATGAGATGTGGTGTTTTAATATTGTTACATTTCTATAAACTTAAATGTTTGAAAATTCTGAAGTTATAGTACATTTTTTTGGACCAACTTGGAGCATGACATGCTTAAGGGTTATTTAGGCTTCATCGTATCTCCTTGTCTTTTCTGTCGACTATCATCACTTGCCGCTGCACTGTCACAAACTTCTCTAGCTCACCGAAAACAATGGTATCGCCATACACATTACATACCACACTATATCTCTGTGTGTGACTGTGTTGCTTACTTCTTCTACTGGGCTGAACAGGGAGCATGTTGATTAGCTTGAGCGCTGCTGTCACCTAGTGATTGGAGGCCTTGCAGCCATTCTTTGTTTCTCAGGAAGACAGACTTCCTCTGAGTTTACGATTGTCTGGACAAACTGCTCAGGAGTACGTTTACTGACTCTGTATGTTTTAAATCTCTCATGTGTCTGAAGTAAGGATTCACTGATTGCTTAATAGTGCAAATATTCAGTTATAGTTTACTGCTTGGTAACGTTTAGAATATTTCTTTTATTTTATAGGGCCAGCAGCAACGTAAACCAATTATATATTTAAGTCCTGTCTCCCTTTTGAGACGTATAAATTACAAGTGAAGGTCTAACGTAAATAAATATGTAATAGTCTGTTATGGTTATGAAGCCAAGCATGCAGCTGCAATAAAATTTGTGATTGATGTAACAGTCTTACACATTAAACAATAAATCATTTTCCCCTTCCAAGTGCTTAGCTGACCAGTACTACAGTTTGTTTTAAAATAAAAGCTTGTATGAAAAGTATTTGGTTGTGGTCCACTTTAATACTTTGTGGAAAGTAGGTGGGTGGATGATGGTGGGAGAACAAATGGATAAAATTCTAAGAAATGTTTCTGGCTTGATGTTTGATTGGCATTGTTGGCAAAGTATATTGTACATATTGAATAATTTAGCCATGTGCACTTTGTGTTGCTCTCTATATCCATATATTTTGTTTCCAATGCCCTTTTGCTTGATTCAGATCAAATTTATCAAATTTATTTATAACATAGTGCAAAATGTTTGGTGCAAACACTGCCTAACAGCAGGAACCTTGTAAACAGATGTCAAACATGATGTTGGAGGAGGGCTGATGACTTGAGCCCATTTTGCAACTGCAGATGTTGAGGCTCCTTGCAATTTCAGCATTGTGCATAAAAATCAGTATTTAAAACTGAAATATGATGCCCTTTGTTGAAATGATGAGCTTTCATTTAAATTGGACTTTTCCTGCTTTAGAATACTTTTCAACATTAGATTATTTTAATTTTTTAACCTTGATTAAAAATTCCTCATTTCGCCTATTGTTTGTTCTGTTACATTTTATACGTAACTGCATGGTGTATTTTGTGTTTGGCACACTTAACACCATTGCTTCAAGGCCAGAATTGAACTTTTTTGACCATATCCTTCAGTTAGTGTTGTAGTGTTATATTTGATCCTGTTCTGTCCACGTCCTCAACTCTTACACATGTGGAACAGAGACGACGGCTTTAGATAACATGCTCTCTTGACTTAATTTCCTTCTCTGAGAGACAGAAATTTTTGAAGGACGTAAAATGTATGGACAGGCTTTGACAGATAGGTAAGGTAAATTATGGCATACTCATACCTCTGTCCTAGTCCAAGTAACTTAAGTCCTGACCTCTGGTATCTATGTCTGAATACATTTGATTTTGTTTGTGTAATCTTTTCAAGAAAGGTTTGCATGTGCTCTCCCTACGGAATGCAAATGTACTCAGAAAAAAATATAATTGTTCAAGTAACAGATGTCTTCCCTTTAAAACTGAATGCACTTTGTGTTGGTGCTGTCACAGTTTGTATTAAAATCTCCATGAAACAGTGGAGTAGCAAGGCATTTTCAAAACAACTTTTCATGTGCCAGGATGTGTGCTTTTGTGTGTGCCTGCAGCTTGAATATCGTTCATGGTTTTGTGTAGGCATTGCTGCAGGTCAGTGCTACCGTTAATTATTGATAGAAAAAGCTTAGCGCATGTGCTGGCAGAAACTGTTGCCTAGCACAAGCTTCAGCTTGCCAGAGACATCTGCAAGAGAGACGGTGAAAACAAGTGGGAGAAAAAAAACATTGGAGATTCATGCCGAAAAGGGTGATCGAGACTGATTCATTCGTCCTAAACCTGAAGGTGCCTTCTACTACCCGCTAGCAAACAGAGAAAGGACGCGATACAAACCTTGCAGAAAAATCCGTCCTGCCTCTTGGTATAGAAATCATCCTTTGGCGAGTGTAGCATCAGGGACTAGACAAGAGATCATAGGAAAAGTTTTATTGACTCTCTATGGAAGCACAGCAATGGATTTTATAACATTCCTAAAGAAAACACAACCTGAGGAGCAAAAAGGAAGGAGCCAGTGAGATTTATCAGTGTTTCTTTGCAAGTGGCTTTGAAGCTGTGGGTGTTAGAAAAAGCTAAAGATGATGAGCCGCCAGGCTTGCTTTTACCGGGTCCCTCCCCCGGAGCTCCATCGGCGTAACCAGCTCCAGGCTGATCCGGCTAAGACCAGAACTCTGCAAACTGTCATTGATATGAAGGTAGGACTGAGCAAATCTACAAGAAGGCAATATTTTCAGTGGTAGTATCCCACTTCTCAGCTGTTCATTAGTTTGTTAGTCTGTTCTCCTCTTGGCAGTGAGTGAGGTTGTTTTCTTTTTCTTTTCTTTTTATTATCTGTGACAGCAGTTCACTTCTGTTGCATGCTCCTGCTTCAGCCTGAATAGAGTAGAAAATCTGCATTGACTTCAAATGCCAACGCATACAGTGCATGCATTGTATCCTGATTATCAGTTAAATGAATATCATCCTATCGTGCCTTACTATAGTCGCAATACCCAAAGTCCAATATTGGCCCATGCAGAGTTAAGCACTTATTCAATTTGTTTCAAATGTCACATATGGAAGCTTTCACTCTCATCTCAGCCTTTAGAAGCTGTTACTGCTGTGAAAAATGCAGTTGACTCCACATGTGTCTTTGAGTAATCCCCCCCACACACAATTTAGTGTTCCTTCAGCAAAGCACTTGTTCCAAAAGTGATTTCCCTACCTCAAAGCCACAGTTATTTTTTACACATACTTTGTGACTTTTCCACCTATTAAGAGCCCAGCAGGGTTGTACACAGAAAGCAACCAGAAATAGCAAATAGAAAAGGTAAATCTGGCAGAGTTATTTGGAAATATAAGCAGAAAGGCCCCTGAGACACAAAATAGATGCAATGATGCTAGTATAAAACTTACCTCGTTTAACCAGCTTATTAAAGTTCCTTTATATCTGACCTTTCTTTGTTTTAGTCTTTACTGTGCTGCTTGTTTTAAGATGTGCAAATTTATGCTTTGTAATTGCAGAACACGAACGCTTCTTTCTGTTTTGATCCTGATGTTATCTGGCAGGTACTGTATTAGCGCTCGTGTTTATGTTTTAGTTCGTTTGACATAGACAACTGTCCCTAACCTCTTTCCCTAATTCTTCTGGGTTGTGGTGTAGCAGTGTCATCTACCATTGCTTGTTTTTTTTTTGTTTTTTTTGGATATTTTGGAGTTCAACTTTAAATGGACAGCCATCCTTCTGTATGTCAAGTTAATTTTAGTAATGAGCAGTTTGTCTTTGCTGTGTCTTTTATTTATTTATTTATTTATTTATTTTTATCTTCCAATGGAAGTTGGACATATAATATATAATGCAGAGAGCATAGCTAGTGTGTTGCTGTTTTCCTGGCTATCCAAAAAGCTTCTGTCCAATTGTACACTAATGTTTGTTTCAGTAATGTAATATGCACCTTTATGTGTTCTTACTTGCTCTGGCCATGTGCTTTTAGAAACGTATGCATCACAGTGTGGTTTGCAGGGCTGATGTCAGAGGATGTAATAGTGGTCAAATTACTACATCTCTGCCTGTGGTTTGTGCTGATGGCACTGTGCAATCTGCTTCCAGTTACTTAATTATGTTTCTCTTCTTTTTCAAGGTTTAGAGTTTAACGCTTGTCTAAATCCATGCAATTATACAAGCTCAGGACCTTTCCATGACAGACCGTTCAATCATGGATACTCATTTATTTTTTGTCTTGAGCCGTTCACAGATGTATACATTCATCTTTGGTTTTTTTTATTTTCTTTTATCTATTTTTGCTAAAATTTTGATATGATACTGGGCTGGACAATTGTGATCAAAAATTTACAAACACTTATGATCACGAATTACATGTTCATTTTTGGCTTTAATTATTTCATTTAAGTTTTTTGTTTGTTTGTTTGTTTGTTTTACAGGGTTTAATGATTATACAACATCTATAATGGGTTTATGTAAACCTGCTGTGCCATTTGAATTCATGAATAGTTTATGTAAAGCAACTATTCGGACCGTCTATAAATAAACAACCTAACATTGATCATATTTCTGTTTGGAAAAACATTATCCATATGCATTTTGCTACTGTTTTATCCTTAAGGGTGATTTCAACTCGTTATCCTCATTGCTCTCTTTGTATAAAGGTTTCAGGTCCAAATCACTTTGGATAGTTTTCATCTTAGACTCTTCTGCGATCAAATCTTATGCCTGAGCCCTATTCCTGCTGGTGTATTAGTAGTTGCCAGTTTCTGACTCTGTGCCAAAAATACCTTTGCTGGTGCAGGACACCAAGATCTCTTCCCTGGAGAGAAACATCAGAGACTTGGAGGATGAGGTCCAGATGCTAAAAACCACCGGCCTGTTGCACCCTAATGAAAGGCAGGATGAACTCAAGCAGGTGGAAGTCTACAAGAGCCACTCTAAATTTATGAAAACTAAGGTAGAAACTCTTTGCATGCCACACCAGCCGGCGTCATGCTGCATGATTTGAGTGATGCATGTTACATCATCAGTGCATGAGCACTTGTTTATAAGCATGCCATATTTCTTGAATATATGTTAATTTTTGGCTTCTTTTGAGGTATTGTCTTGCCATTTTATGATGTATTGAAAATCATGTTTTATGTGGGAATTGATGTGAAGAAATGAAACACATTTTGTGAAACATTATGTTTTGTGCTGTATGGAGTATGTATAGTATATCCAGTGTTTATTGGGTAGAGCTTGACGAACCTCCTGCCTTCAGAACTTCATTTCACTGAGCAAGATTTGCTGTTATGTATCTGGAACACGCCATCGATATTTTGGTCCAAATTGGCAAACATCATGTTGTTCCATCATCCATGATGTGACTCTTTTGTTTTACCAGATTGTACAGGATGGATGACTCTACCATGGAGCCCATTGGTGTACAAGAAACTTAAGAATACAATTTGAGATTGTTAATGCCTTTTTGATTCAATTAAATTCAAATTTATCAAATACTTTGTTCATTCTAAAGATATATGAAATGTTGCTGCAACCCATGTTCTCCAAGTTTCTTTTAAAAGTCTCTGTAGATATTTCTGGCTCTGGGTAAGAGTGATCTCCAGTAGTTGTCTGTTTTAGTGAGCACCTCTGACTGAAGATACACTCTTGAGGTGTAGCTGTCTTTTGAATAGGACACTCAGCATTTTCTAGCTGGAGGTCAGTAGTGTAGCATTTAGGCAATACTCGGTCAGCTGAAATGGGCCCAAAGTGTGCTAAGGAAATATCCCACCACTATCCTACCCTCACCAATCGAAATCAGTCATGCAAGGGTGAACGGATTCATGCTTTCATGTTATGTACATTAAATTCTGACCTTAATGTCTAAACTGTTGCAGCTGAAATAACTTAACTGACCAGGGAATATTTTTTAAATTCACTGTTTTCCAATTTTTGATGAGGCTACGTGAATTGCAATCTCTCTTTCATTGCCTTCTGTTGTCATCTTCAAGGTTTAACACATTGAATGTTCTTATTTGGTATTGCCCATACCTTAGTTGTAACAAGTAGATATTTGAACAAATGTTGCTTTTCTTTCTCCTCACACCAGCTGTACTAATTCTCTTTTGTGGTCTGCCATTGGTAAGGACTCTTTGTCCAAACAACTGCCACTCACTGATGTTTCTATATTCCCAGTAGTTCAGCAGTTTCTGAAATTACATGTTCAAAGTCACTTAAATTATTTTTCTTTCCCTATTCTGAGGTTCGGTTTTAATTTCAGCAGGCGAATTGCATGGTGTGTGTACCAATGTTTTCAATGGCTTCTGTGCATTGGAATGAAAGGCCTAAAGCCTTTCATTAGGCTGGATTTGAGGTAACCTCAAAACCAGCCTCTGTTTCAAAACACCTGAGTCAAATAATCAGGACAGCTGTTTGATTAAGGTGTTTTGAACTAGGGGCACATCTAAAAGTTGGTGAGCACCGGCTCTTGAGACCTGGATTTGAAGAGCCCTGGTCTAAAGTATGCACGGTGCTACTGAGGACAGAATCAGTTCACATTGACTGTGAAGTCAGTGTCAGGTTTTACGGTTTCCAATAATTGTGAGATGAAAACTTTAAGTTTGCCAGTATTAGTCAGTTCTCATCAGTGCATGCATAGCACTGAATAGTATACTCTGAGATTAATTATTGAGCAACTGCTGAGACACTTGAGCAGAGCGTGTGCAAGTTATGCAACAGTGGCACAAATATTTAATGATTATGGTATCTCTGGTTTATGCTAAGGATTTTTTTTGTAACTTTCCCTAAAAGAAACTGTGGCAGCCTGGTATAGCTAGTGACCGTTATATATCCTATTTTGTCAGATTCATTAAATATGATTCTGGGAAGTAAGTCTTGGTATTCCTAAGAAACGGACAGGAGGCAGATACACAATAATTTGTGTGTGTGTGTGTGTGTGTGTGTGTGTTTGGGGGCGAGAGTAGTATCAGGTCTCTCCTGTTTAAAGTGATAACATGTTTGATGGAACACACTCATGAACTATCGGCTTTCTGTGAATCATGCTGTTCTGCACATAAGAAAGGCTTGAGAAAGATTTCTCTTTGCATGGCTGACTGCTGATTTTCTGCTTGCATTCAAATGTGCACTGGATGACATACGCAAAATTAAACAGACACTAGAATATTTTGGAGATTCCATAGGTTGGAGAGGTCGCTTGGTGGAAAATAAATCTTTGGAGAGTGTAGAATGTGTCATCAGTTTATGCATCTGTAGCAGAAAGCGCACTATGTGAAACATGTTTAAACGGATAAATGTGGCCTCTGGTTTAAGATGTTTTCAGTGGTCTATCACACTGAAAAAGCATGTTATTAAAGCAATCCATTTAACATATGGTCAGAATCCTTGTTTGGAATTAGGTCTCAAGTTTCACAGAGTTTCTGTCCATATGGCCGTGATGGCTATTTATTCTACTTTGATGGCTGAGGCCGATGAATCGTGCTACATGTGAGAAGGTTTCTTTCGGACTCATTAATGGTGCTCTTTGTATGGGCCCGTTTGTCATTGCATCGGGGGAAGTTCCAGATGCAATCATAAAAGAGATGTTTTTATGAATGGGGCTCTGACAGATGAATGTGAGCTTACAACGGCAGAGGAACGGAGAAGGGGAGTTCTCTCTTCACCCACGATATACATCACAGTGATGGCTCTAGCTTGCTTTTGGGTGTCTCATCTTTCTGCGTACAGTCACACAGAGACACGGAAAGTTGCCACACATGCAGCATTGCACAGATTCATTCTATATCCTTGAAGTGTTTGGGTTCCTGGTGTTTCAGCTGTGGTGGTGACTGCCATTGAGGTGCAACTGTTGTTAAAGAAACCGGAGAGGTCATCGTCCCTGTCTTCCCTGTTTTCCTCTCTGGACTTTGATTTGGTCAAATGCTATAAAACTATTGAGTAACACAGTTTGAGTTCTTTAAGTGGCCAAGCTACTTTTGTAGAGGTTTACTTCAAAAGTCTTAGCTGTGTGATTCAGAAGATTGTATCTGCACACACAATTAGACTTTTAGCTTAGTAGTTGCTGTCATCTTGTCTCTGTGTTTCTGTAGGAGCAGACATTGTCACCATGTGTGTCTTCCATCAGACCAGCTCCTACCTTCCTCATGCCCACTCAGCTGCCTTGGATCACAGAACAAGAAGAAGTACTCGTTTTATTAGCCTCTTTACTGTTAGATCATTTCCTTCATTGGCTAATGTTTAAAATATCTGCTTTCCGTTTTAAATTTAAACATCAAGTCTTGTGCTTCCTCTCTGAATAAGTTTTTGCTCTTCATGTTTCATCCTGTCACCTCTCTGAGGTCGCCTGGCAAACATTTTCCTAATTTCACAGTTTACTGTGCCTCTGTTTTACCTTCATGGGTCCTTGGGGATCATTCTGTGCCTACAGGTTTTTACACGTGGTGTGGTTCAGTTTGACTTTCATTTTTATGTGGTGAACTCTGCAGTTTGAGAAATCTCACTTTTAAAATGACTTTGTGCAGCTCTGGCACCAGCCAGATTCCAGTACATCAGTCTACTCAGCAGAGAAACCTCCCTTTGTTGGTGGATTTGATTTGCTGTGTGGTGTTACGGTATCTATGACTTTTGTAAGCCAGTCAATCTGTTTCCCTTGATGGCTTTCTGCTTTTCGGCTGTCCAGCTTAGCATTTGAATACAGCTGAACAAGTACTCCCGAGTAAGGTTGTAATAACATAATACTGAATGGCAATAACATAATTTGAGACATTGTGTTTTTAAAATTCCTGAGTGTTGTAATAAATAGATTTTTTTTTAAGTTGAGGGTAAGCTTTGGAAAATATATTATGCCTTCCCCTTCATTCAGAAATCACTAAAATTAGATTTTTTAAATGTAAAAAATGTATTTTGTTTTGTGTGATTATCAGATAGAGCAGCTGAAGCAGGAGCTGAACAGGAAGGACTCAGAGATGCAGGCCCTGCAAACCAAACTAGAAACACTGACCAATCAGAACTCGGACTACAAGCAACACATCGAGGTGCTAAAAGAGTCGCTCGGTGCCAAGGAGCAGCGTGCCAACACACTGCAGACAGAGGTGAGTGTTTCCACATTGCTTAGTGCAAATAGAATGTAAATGCTGATATGCACAGGTTTCTGCAACAGAAACAAAAACACTTCTAGAAAGAGAACTTCATAATGCTTTGTTACTAATATGTTAAGATCTGGAAGAATTGGAAGTAATTCGTTATCAACAGCAGTCAAGTGTTCCATTTTAAATGTTAATATTGTGCTGTCATATTTTACTGGTTGTTTTTTTTTTAAGTTAAAATGTATTATTTAGGGAAAATCCTATGTTTGTTCATGCAAAATTAGAGGTGAGACAGTGACATGGTTGAATTTGAGATGCTTCAGGGTATTTTGGTCTGACAGAAACAAATTGTATATGTAAACAGTTTAAGGTCTCTCAACTTTTTCCACAAGCCTTTCTGCTTCTCTTACGGGCATACAGAGGTGGGTGGAAAGCTATTTTCTACACCACCACGTTTGTACATGTGGGTGGGTCAGTCAGCAGGCTGAAGAAAACTGGCAGCTTTTGCTCATGTTTGAAGTGTTAAAGGCTCTTTACCTTTAATAATTTTATCACCAGTTTAGGGAGGAAAAGGGTTTGAGTGTGGAGTGGTGGAGAAGCATGAATGTGAAATGTTTGTGTTGAGTGTGTATTTGACCATTTTTCATTTTTTTCATCTGTCACCCTCTTGACTTGAAACTGATACTTCATATCTCAGTGTTTGGCAGTTGAGAGCAGCCTGCTAACTATGTCCACTCTTCATCGCAGGAAGCAATTTGACCCAAAATTAGGCTTAATTGTTGATGCATGTGCAAAGGATTTCAGCTTTTGCTCTTTGCCGAATACATCATACTTAAAATAAATACTTTTCAGTGGGTGGTTTTCTATGTGTTCGTGTTTACCAGCCTTAAAAGCAACGTTGCAATTTCAAGAAATGTTTCGTCACCATGACAAAATTTTGCTCTGGAGACACCTGGTGCACTGAGACTTATAATTGTGAATTCTTCAAAAAGTATTCATCCATCATTTTGTCTCTGCACAGCTTTTTCCAATCAGCCATTCAGAATGTGGTCACGAAAAGGAGCAGGTGTGTTGAGATGAAAATAAAGGCCAACTTTGAAGATATATCTAGTTCCTGTTCAGAGATTTTAAATGGAGTTGAAAGCGGGGACATTACAATCCCTTTTCACGTCATGCTCATGCTCACTATTTTTCTTTCATGATTTAGCTAAAGTACAACATTAGAGCCAGATTATGACACTAGTCATTATCCCTTCAAGGCCAAAGCTCTCACCTGCCACCCAACATGCAAGGCACCTGATCCCATCATTCCTTTCTGCACGTGGTGCTCACAACGATGGGGCTTCCTGAGGCTTCTTTGGGTTGAGCCCAATCTCCAAGAATTACATTCATATGAAATTAGTATTTGATCTTGTTTCTACAACAAGTTTATGCTATCAGAGAGAAAAGTTAGGACATGCTATCTACTAATCATTAATCACTAGTCTGTGGAAAATATCTTGCGTACAGCCCCGGTCCCAGGAGCTTCTATTCTTTAGTACTGTGAGCTTTATAAGTCTTTGGATAATAGTCATTTAAGCTTTATAGGTATTTAATTTTTTTTTCTTTTTTATATTGACCGAAATCTGTCTGTCATCATTGTATTGCATGGTCGCAATATCACTTTTTTGAACCCGGCAAAATACATTTTATACACATAAAAGAAACCTAAATTGTGAAAATGTTACACAAAGAAGCCCCCAGTTGTCAAGCAATGGTGTTTATAGTAAAGTAAGGTAAAATATATTTTCCTTCATTGTTTTAACTGGAATTTATAATGAGAAAAGAAGTGCTGTAGAGCCAGCTGTCACCCCAGCGATCTTTTTGTAAACCTTATAAAGCTGCTAAGAAAATAAATTGCCTACATAAGGAGGATAGACTGTTCATATTTTTGTGGTTTCATGGCACAAAAAATGTATTCCCACCACCTGTCGTGTTTTTCTCAGATAGTCACATTGCTTTGTTTTGCTAGGTTGGATCAACACCGTTACAATTACAGTTGTATTCACACTATATTCTCCATACTCTTTCTCATTTGAAAAAAGATGTCTATTTGATTAACTTTTTTGGCAAAATGTTTTTGAAAAATTCACAAATTTGACATGCTGTACTCTAAATGTTACATAACTGTTACTTAGTGGGACCAGTTTTGAGTATTATCATCATGATAATACCAGAACTGGAATAAGGATAAGTGTTACATGTTCTAGCATATCATTGAATATGTTTCTTTGAGGTTTGGCCTGCGATTTCAGGGTAAGAAGAGAAACAGCTAAAATAATTCTGATTTGGGTGCATCACAGCATTCTTTGCCATTTCTTCTCACTTCTCTTAGGCCACTGCTGAGGACCTGTAATTAGATCCAGATCACAAATACACAAACATACAGCTGTGCACACACAACCCCATAAGCACAGAAAAACACGTTGTCAGGTCTGATTACTTGCTTCTCATCTCCGGTCCCATATAATTTTTCTTGCTATTGAAGTGGCATTTCTTCCCCCCACTTTGGAATGACTCGGGTTTCCTCAACTAAGTGGGCAAGCTGGAGGATGACTAAAGATCTTTAGTGTGCTGTAGTTGGCCAGTTGTTGGGATGCATTCCTCTGCTGCCTGTCAGTCATTCAGAGGGAGAACAGCCATTCTCCCAGGATTCCCTTCTCATTCAGTACTTGCATCCAGTCACAGTAGTACTGTAGTACTGGATCTTCAACTTTCAGACCAGCCTTTTCAAAGTTACAAACTTCTGCATTAGACATATCTAAAAAAAAAAAAAGTGTACGTTGTTCATTTAGCTGACTTTAACCACGATAGCTAGTGACTGAAGCCAAGCTGCTTTTTATCGGAGACACTGTAAAAGCTGTTCCCATCAGAGATGGTTGATGGTTGGCCTCAGAACAGAGAAGCCACTGTATGCAAAGGAATGAGAAAATGGATGCGTATTTATTTGTCAGTCAAAGTTAAGGACAGCCTCTAAATGGGTGTGATTGAGTCTGTCTTCAGATAACTGGAAAATGTGGAAAATAATGAGCGTACACTTTTGTGGGAGATGTGTTGGTCTGCCAGAGTCTGTGGAAACTTAACCCTTTAATACAGTAAGATGTGTATGTGCCTCTCATGCCCTGAACAGGACAATGCAGCGCTGTAATGATACTCTACCAGATCAGGTAGCCTGTCAGAGACCTTCCTGCATATTTAACAAACCCTGAGAACAAAAGAACATCTCAGAGCTACACTGCCAGAACAGTTTGACCTGGTTTCAGATTTCAGCTCAAAGATTGTTTTAAATATGACAACTATTTGTAGAAGATTGTCTTCACGGATTGTAAGTTTGACTTACCTCAGGTTTACTGATAATGAGACCTTTGTAGGTGTATCTGCCCATCTTTTCTGTATATATTATTTACTCTTCATATTTGAAAAGCAACTACGTTGTTACGACAATGCTGTTGTTGATAGAAGGACTAATATAAAATTCGAAAATCTCAAACAATAGAAATTCCTTTTAATTTACAGGTTCATTTTATAAACCTGGTATTTTTGCAAGCGGTCACTCACTGACAGAAATACAAGACTTGCATTTGACTCAAGACGTCATCAGAGTCTGAGCCAGGGACATAAATAACTCAGGAAGGAAGCATTTAAGCTTTTGCTTCTAACTGGAGATACAAATGAAATAGAATAAAACATGCTTAATGTTCTTCTTAGAGAAATATCTCTTTTTGTTTTTTCACATGGTGCTTACACACCATGAACGCGCCATACAGGACAGATGTTGTACAGAGTTCACCAGTAACGCTATTGGTGACAAGTTCTGTTTTCAAAGTATTCTTGTAGAGTTTTTCTTGTTTCATGCCTAGAATTTTGAAAAGGAGAGTTTCATTAAGTTTTGCGAAACCTATATGAGTGTTAAAGAAAAAAAAAATATCTCCCTGAGTCTCTTGCAATCTGTTGTTTTTGCATTAATTATGTTGATATTTCCTCTCAATGTTCCAATGTGACTTTGGTGCTCTTGTGTTCACTCTGTCATCACTAGCATTTCCTGTGTGTCTGCCAGAGGACACACTCTACACTCTACTGAGTTTTGTTTTTGAGGTTGAAATGCAATGACTCGAAAAAGCTATAAATGAGTCGAATAATTTGCTAACATTGACCACAGTGACAGTGATGAATAGCAAAAACAAGAAGAGAATTAAAAAAAAAACGTGTGAGAGGGAATAATTCACAGACTGATGGAGCGACAAGAGGAAGTGAAAGTGAGATGTTTGAGCAGCTTAATAGATGGAGGTGTTTGTAGGCTTTTGTCAGGGAATTATGCAATGGTACAATATACTGTGGTCCCTGCTGGTCTATTATTGTTGATCTTTCCTTGTTCTCTCTGCTGATTGATGGTTCATATTGCTAGTGAGGCAGAGAAAAGATGTGGTTTCAACCTGGTTGTGGTACACCATGGATTGTGCCCCTGGTGTGTTCTTTCTTCTGGCCTCATTTGTTTTTGCTTCTCCCATCCAGATTGTCTCCACCTCCATCTGGTTCTCTCCCAATTTCTACAATATTTGTTCTTCTTCTCTCCCCATAACTAACCCACAGCTGTTTACAATATTAGAATAACAAGCAGATAGAAACTGAAGCATAGGTGAGAGCTTTCTAAAATGAAAATGGACTTGTAGATTGAGGTTGGAAAACTTCTGTTCTGTCTTTAGCTAAGGTTGACCACTAATGATAAGTTGCACACTGAGTTCTGGAGCTCTTCGAATGAGTCCCAAGTGTTGAGGGGCAGTTTTAACATGACTTCATTCAAACTTGCCAGACCATGGTCACCGTTCTCAGGCCCAACTGCATGATTTTGAGTTCTTGGATTGGTGTGGTTTGGAATTTAGTGTGAATAGCACACCACTGAGCTGACTAGAACAAACATGGTACGGTCCAAAATAAAGACCCTGCATGTTCTTCAGAGGCTATGTGGAAAAGCCATAAAATGGAGTAACTGGGGTCATCATGCAGATGAGATATTTAATGGTTTGTACAGAAAATGAGGCACAGTAAGTACATGCAGTTATCAGTGTTAGCCTACATAAAAACATGTTTTGCACCCCGATAAGGAAGTCTAATGTATCTTAAAATAGATTAATACTTTGTCCCATAAAAAGATATATCCATCCATTCAGTACCTTACACACTTATCCCTAGTGGGGTCGCGATGGTTACTGGTGCTTATATATGCGTGTGTGAGAAGGGAAGAAAGCACAATAGATGCATCAGAGTACTGACAGCAGAGGTATAAATTATTGTGAGCCTTGAAGATTTTGTTAAGCTCTTAACTTTTTTCCCACAATTGAACAAATTTTTTACAGGTTGTGATTGTTATAAAAATTCTGGATTTATGCCTCTCACAAAATATGTTTTTCGTAAACGTTTTACACGTTCTTATTAGGGGAGTTGGCAAATTTATATTATGTCAAAAGATTACGGCATGCCATCGTTTCCAACTGTTATTATTATAGCATTCTCAGTGGAACAAGGCTGTAAAATGTTCACTAACAAATTAAAAGCTCTGTTCTGCCCCCTACATGTAGACTGATTTCATGCTACACAGAAAAATGGCCAGAAAAATGTATTTGTGTGAAGGTGGAGATTCTTTGAAAAGAAGATGTAGATACTGGCATCTACATCTGGAAATGGTCTGAAATTATAATTTAAAAAATGTTAATGAGGAAGAGCTATTCAGCATGTCTTCATTTACATTTGTATAGTTTATGTGCACCTTGTTTGTTGATAATGATTAGAGGATTCAAAATGTGTTGAGACACCTTTGTGGAGTTAGAGTTAGTGTGAATGTAATTAGGGTAAAATCTTTATCATTTATTAATCCACCTGTCTAGTAACAAAATGACTGACCTTTGGAGGAAATCATTCATTCCCATTGTTAGACAATGATGACGTTCTAGGTTTTTTTTTTTTTTTTTATTATCTAAATGTGTCATTTTCTTTCCCTGCTTTTGTTTCTGGTAACCTCTGTATTTTTCCATGCTCTTTTTGTATAGCCTGTGGGCAGACAGCTGCATTACAAACATTTTATCAACAGATGTTGCAGTATTCAAGGCGGTCATACCCCTCTTTCCACCCTACAGTCCCTGCTGTGAGGCAGTTCACATCCGCTTATTATCCTTTGCTGGCCCCTCAGGTGATTTGTCCCTTTATGCAATTCCTGATCAGAGCTCAGACTGTTTCCTTAGCCTAACTTTTAAGACACTCCTCAAATGACACACAGCCTTAGCCTGAGGACAGGGAATGGCCCTAATTTCCGCACAGATGCGACCTGATGTCGTCATGTCTGGGTTGGCAGGTGGAGGTTGGGAGGAATTTTCTGTAGCATTTACTTGTTAATTTAGCTTCAGATGTAATCCTTGAGTGATCTGCAGTGAATATGTTCAAAGTGGGAGAAGTATCAGCACAAGGCCCTGGAAAAACTCACACCTTAGTTATATTATACTAATAGACTGAAAAAGTGAGTGGGAGTTCACTAAACTTTTTCAGGTCTTTCTTGATAGTTGAGTTCCATTTCATGCCATCTTATGTCTTTTTACAGAACAGAAACAGTTTTCCTTATCAGGCAGCTTGCTTATCTGTAATTATAAACAAATTTTACTAGATTAAGGGTAACTGGATTTTAAGGGTTGCAGACACCTGATTTAGGGAAACAGTATGGTGAATAAGGTTGACTTCACTGTGATGGTTTCAGATGGGGGGAGATGGAATCTTTCCCTGATCCAAGTTGGAATAATATAGCTCTCATGATGACAGAGCTCTGACACCACATGACCACACTTACACTCAGAGCCAGTGTGTCCATTGATGGGTCAGAACCTTGATGGAGAAATAAGAACACAAATCATTGTCTTTTTTTCTCTCAAAACTGTAAAATTAGAGCAGCACGCAACATAAAAAAGCTATAAAACTCAGAGTGCATAAGAACTCTTGATGCTATTATTGAATTAGACATAGATTTAGTTGTTCAACTATGGAAGCTTAACATTAACGCACACACACACACACAACACATGCAGTTACTCTGTAGGCCATAAATTAGCACACCAACATGAGCTGTTCAGTGAAAACAATAAATGCTTTGGTCTTCAGGCTGTCAGCTTTTAACACTGTCTCCTGACATCTACTTTAAGTTTCTGTTGATTCATTAGAAAACTACGGATTATTTGACAATACCCCCCTTATGCTTATGTACGCAAGCTATATCTGAAGTCAGGTGCATTCACACCATCTGTCTTAGGCAGTACAGTGCATATGTTGTATGTACAGGTATTCTATAAGCTGGATAAAGCCGTTTTTTTAATCACCTTTCACCAGTCTCTAATAAGGTAGACATTTACTTGAGCAAAACAAGGTGCTTGAACCCATCAGTCGACATTTATTCTTTTCTTTATTCATCATGTCGGAGTGTGTTGGGTTCTGTTTGATGCCTATGTTTTAACAAAGACATATTCGAATGAATGTAGGTGGTATGTAGCATGGTGGTGGTCTTGAATAGTTTTGTAACGAAATAGTCCTTCCTTTCATCTCAGAGTGATACAAACCAGACCTGGTCAAATAATTGGGTTGAAAAACATGAATTAGGTAAATATTATGCCATAAATTTAGAAGATTAATATCCCCTCACAGAACTTTATATAAATTATGTCTAATCGTTGCCTTTAGCTGTGTTTACACAGGCCTGAGGGATGTCACACAGCCAGGAAAGTGAATAGCTCACACAGTTTTGTGTAGAGGCACGCAGCGGCTCAAGAAGACCTGAACTTGCTTGTTGGCTACATTTCACCAGACCTAGTCTTTGGACCTGGGACATTTTCAAGTGCTTTTTTGTCCAAAGTGATATTCTTTGTTTAGCAACATAAAAGTGATTTAAGCTCTGGTGAGTAATGACATTTCTATGACTGTCACTAGGGTTTAAAGACTCATATTTGGATTTATGAGGGATATCTTTTGATCGGCCAAAGACTCTTCATGGCTCTGGACTCCAAGGTGGGTGAGTGAGGGTCCAAATGTTACTATGGGACTTTTGGTGCACCCTGAGGCCTTTGCTGTGGTCTTTCTGGTTCTGCCGTTTAGACTGTGGTATACTCATATTGTCTCTGTGTTGCCTATTGCGGTCAAACACCGGCACCTACACCAATACGTCTGCAAATTTGCCTGCCAGAAAAACTTTTATGATGAAATGTGAGGCACAGAAAAGGGAGGTGAGGACAAACAGTGAAGCTGTTTTCTTTAAGCCTCAGTTTTGCTTTGCTAACCAGTTTCCAAAATCCACATTTGCCTGTCATTGTAAGCATGAAAGGAGGAAGTCTGAGGGTCTTAAGGTCTGCTTATGCATCAGTGGTCATGCATGTTACATGTAAGCTTACGGATGCCTGTGTGCTGAGAATACTGTAGCCTGTATGGATGTGTGCTTGCATGTGTTAGAATACTTTGTGTCTGTGCCAATTGAAAGAAAAGCCGCATGTGGCCAAGAATCATTATCTTATCAACTTCAGAATCTTGAATGCATATTGGGTAATTTTTCAAATGATGTGGTGTTGAGTGAGAAGCACCAAAGTTTCTGTAAGTTTTTTTTTTTTTTTTTTTTTTTTTTTGATGATGGTGGTGTAATAGATGTTTTTTATATATATATTTTTTGTTTTCCATTCATTCTCAAGTGTTGCTTTTAGAACTGAATGGAATAATTTGTATTTACAAAGTCCAGTATAGTCCATATATCTTCAGGCTTGTTTCAACGTCAATCTACAAGTTAAGAAAAGAAATGGGTTTCATTAATGCAGAGGGAGAGAGCTGCTGTATAAAGATTACAACAATTACCAGGAGGGAAAGGTGGAAATTAAGATCAATGATCTTATATTGTTTAGTTTCTATATTTTTATATTTTGTAAAGCTACAATGATTAACTTCAAGGTATTTTCTGTTGTATTCTTAAGAATGTAACAGTTTTCAAAATGTTCTGTGGCTTTCATTTGTATTCATTCAACTTTTTGAGTCAATACGTTGTGTAACCTACTTTTGCTTGTTACAACTCCAAGTCTATTGATTTTGTATGTCTCCACCAGCTTTGTACTGTATATCTAAAGGCAAATTTTATCCCCTTTTACTGATTTGAAAAATAGCTCCCTCTTTGTCATATTGGAAAAATACCAATGATACCCACGATGAACAGCTACTTTTAGGCATCGACATGGATTCTCAGTTGGATTTAAGACTTTATGGAAAAGTTAGGTGATTTGATCTAATTGATTAAACTTTGTAGCTCTGATGTATGTTTATGGTCTTTGATTGCTGAAAGATGAACCTCTGCTCCATTATCAACTGTTTCGTGGCCTGCACCATGTTTGCCTTGGGGATGGTTTTTTTATATGTATGACATGATATCTTAGTTTTCCTCCAAACATTGTTTTACATGGAGACCAAAAATACAATTTTGCATTGATGTGCTACTTTGTGTTGCTCTATCACATAACAAAAAAAAAATCTTCATTAAGGTTTGCAGTTGTAAGGTGATAAAGTGTGAGAAAAAGTTTAAGATGTATCAATACTTTAACTAACTACTATATGCCATTTGATAAAAGTCTTATGGGCTTTACTCCTCTATATCTTCTCATGAAGTACTGTAAGCCAATGATGGAGCAGCATCTCTGTGGTGTTGATGTCCTCCAGCCAAATGATCTGTGAAGAAATTCTATAATCTCTTTCCACCTTTTCTCACTCTTGTCTGCTTTACCCTTTCTCGTTTTCATTCATTCATCTGTGCCTGCTCACCTATGTAACATTGTCTCCTTGCTTCGGCTTTCTGGCAGCGATGAGTGCTTTAAGAGGGTATTAGCACAGCATCTGTGCAACACCATCACAGCTTAGCAGATTTGTGCAGGTGAGACAGCAGGGATTTCCTGTTTGGCCCCTTTGGTACATTTTTGCTAAATTGCTTCTTGCCAGGTGAAGTTGAAGCATAGGAGGTCTGCCTTTCTTTCTGTCATACATATTGTGAACACATACACACACGTATGGAAGCACAAAGGACTAGTGATTGGTCTAATGTGTGTGTATGCGTGTGCGCGTGTGTGCAAATGTAATTTGGGGAGGACAGAGGCATCCTCAGTATTACACTTTGGTTGTATGCCAGACACGCAACATGAGATAAATACTTTAGCATCCTACACCTGGAGCTCTTGGCTGGCATCTAAAGCCAGACTTTAGGGGTACCTGCGATAC
This sequence comes from Poecilia mexicana, assembly GCF_051168715.1. Lineage (NCBI taxonomy): Eukaryota > Metazoa > Chordata > Actinopteri > Cyprinodontiformes > Poeciliidae > Poecilia > Poecilia mexicana. The sequence continues at coordinate 25,271,151 of NW_028263376.1, forward strand.
TTAGGAAAACACAGGGCACCTCAGTTTTTGACGTGTAGATATAGTATTTGAAGTCAAAACTTCCTGCTTCCTGCACCATAGCGAGTCTGCTGTAGTTCTACACTCTTCTTTTTCCAACCTAATTGGCCTATGGTTTTTCCTTACATGTTAGCTCAGACACATTGTCATTACATTGAATTTATTTAGCAGGTTACTTTTATCCAATGTAACTAAAAGATTAAAAGCACAATTGGGGGTCAAACCCTTGATTGGATCAAATTTAACCAGTGCTTTTCTAGTCATTCCAACCTTGCTGTGCTTTACACTTCAGCCACATTCATTCAGCTCTCGCAAACTGTCACACATTCATATACCGCTATGCAGATTGGAAAGAAACTTGTGTTATAGTGCCCTGCTCAGGCGCACATCGACATGTGGCAGGAGGAAGCTGGATGGGACCACACCAATTTTGAAACATTTTCAGATGAGATGAGTGCTCTGTCCAATAAACCATGATAGCCTTAACCTTAATATAGTGTAATAAGCTAACCGTTATATAGCTTAGGAAGACATTCAAGATTCCCCATGAAAAATGGAAATCAATTAAATTAAGGGATAGGGCACAGTTTTGAATGTTGACTTAGCAATTCAAACTAGGAGACAATTTATCTGTTTATTAATTGGAGCTGTTTTTTTTATTTATTTTTTTTAGATCAGTTCATAATTAAACGATTCAGTTACTCTGTTGCTACAATGTTTTAATATCCCAAATAACAAAAATATATTGTTGGTAGCCTGATGTAACTGGTGAGCAAATTCCTAAGAGCATTCCTAAGACAATGTATCTTCCTATGACCTTTGAAATGCAAGGCATGTTTTCTATTGTGTAAAGTGAGAAAATTCATCAGATTTTAAACTATGTTGATTTTATCTTGTCTTTATGTCGACATAAAAGGCGGTTTATGTCGAAAGCACCTTGTGAAATATTTTGAGAGATGAGCTGGAACAGTCTGTTCCTTAAGTCTTTTGCCCCTTATGTTTCAAAGTAATTCTTGTAAAAACAGTTGATAATAAGCTGTCTTTTACTGCCTCTCTGTGTCTCTCTTAAAAGCACATGCACAGTTCAAATGAACTCACTCAGCCTGGTTTTAAATCAGTTGTTGAAGGAGCAGAATTTCTGGTCATCTTGGCCAGATTAAGATGTGGATGTACATATGGATTATTTTTAGCCAGTCTAGCAGAACACTGATGCCCAACCTGAGTTTTGGACATAGTTCAGATGTCTCTCAGCTCGTAGCACACAGCCAAATAGAGATTATTTTAAAACGTTAGGGATGAAGTAAGTGAGCAACGTGATCTATGGCAGAACCTGACCAATCGTGCAACACTCGGAATAATAAATGACAGAAGTGACTCCAAGTTCCTTCTTTTGTTACATATACTTTTACAGCATCACTCTGCAGTGCTTTATATTGTGAACATTAAGTCAAACAATGTTTGATACTTCTAAATGTCAACAAGTAAGTGTGTTGAGAGATGTTCTTTCTGGTACTGACTACTTAACTGTTGAATAAAGGACCCGAAGTTTTTTGATGTTGTATTTTTTTTTTTTTTTTCCTTTCCTATACTGTGGGCTGTCAATGGTGACATTTCTTTTTTTAAATTCTCTTTTATTGCTTTTTGTGATCAACTATAGGTGGACGCTCTGCGAGTGCGCCTGGAGGAGAAGGAACAGATTCTGACTAAGAAAACCAAACAACTGCAAGACTTAAGTGATGAAAAGAGCACACTGGCTGGAGAAATCAGAGACATGAAGGACATGCTGGACGTCAAGGAGAGAAAAGTGAATATCCTACAGAAGAAGGTAATTTTAACATAACTTAATATTCATGCTTCCATGAATCTTGTACTTGAAGTTTTTAACACTTGCTCAAGTTGTTTTTATTTTCTACAAATGTGATGTACATCACAGTGGATGGACATACATCTTCCTAGGTCTTTTTTCATCACTTGACTGGTGATATATGAGCTACTATTTCTGTTTTTGGAATAAAAACACAGCATCCCATTCTGGCCAGAAGGAAGGAATAATTATGCTAATCACAGTTGAAAGTTGTTGTTTTTTTGACAGTATTTTATTTTATTTTTTATGTTTCTTATACACATAATTAATTTGGAATATATTGTCACCCTCTGGTGCATCCCTGTAGGCCGAACCTTTAAATTAATCCAGATATTTTCTGTAAAAGTAATTGATTTTTTTTTTAATGAATTGACCATATTTCCTTTCACTGAAAGTGATGGATTGTTTTGGTTACAAATTGAACTTTTGATCATCCACTGACTTGCTTTGGTTTAGAAGCTGGTGTTTTTAGTGCCTTATATATAAATGTTTTTCAGTTAAAATATGTGTCTTCCTGTTATGTTATAATTATTAAAAAATAATTTCTCCTCAAATTTCTGCTCAAAGGATTTCCCATGTAGTTATATGTGTAACTTACCATCTGTTACATTGGGTCAAGTTATGAATTTATGCCCAAGCATCCCCTTTATACGTACAGAATATGTTGTAGAACGTAAACGAAAAATGCTAACATTGTTAGCTGGTGTCGGATCTCACACATTACCCCCTACTTATGGTTGCACACACAGAGATACTCATACTCACACACACATTTGCACAACATGTCTGTGAGGCTTTAATGATTTTTATAAGGGTAGCTATTAAGACAGGGCCTGTTGCTACCTGTGGTGTGCATGTTGGTCGTTTCTCTGTAGACCAATTACTCACACGTAAAGGTCTTCTCTTAACTTCCTAGTTTCTTCTCATGTCCTTAAATTAGAGATTAGAGACTTCTTCCTCCCTCCCTCTTGCTGAGTTAATGAAAATGCTCTACAAAGGTCACACAGTGGCAAAAGTTTTGATCTGTGGAGGTGGGACTGTTTTTGGTTTAGATTACTGTGTTTATGTTACACTTCTGCTATGCTGTACATATAAAATGAATGGTTATTTAGGTGTAATGAAATTTCACGTAACACAAGTCACATCTGAACACAAGTGCTGTTACTCAAAAAAAAAAGAAACCAAATAAAGAAAATAAAAAACTAAAGAGAAAACTGAAAGTGAACCGTACAGTATATAAAATTCAACAGCAATTTTCTTAACTTTAGATATTTTATGACTCAACATTAAATGCATTGCATGTCTGAGTGTTTCTGATCTTTTCTGAGTCAAAAAGAATATGTATAATCTATACTGAAAAACAAGACACTAAGTATTTTCTAAGGTTGCGTTTGTGTGACAAAGTAGAAATAAAAATAGGAAAATCTAAAACATGAAATGTCTGGAAAATTTAGACAATCCAAGGATTAACTCTAAAATGTATTTCTAGAGTCGGGGATTTTGTCCTTTTTATGTCTTAATTAAAAGTCTTGAGTTAGTTTACACTACTTATTTTTATTTATTTTTTTGTTACCAGCACAAAGTACCTTGTAAAAATATCCATATTCCTCAAATGCTTCACACTTTGCCACATTACAACCACAAACTTTATATTTTTTTGGATTGATGTCATGGATCTGTACAATCTATCAAAAAGCAATGGTGCTGCTTAAGATGGTAATACTGGGAGAAGGAGGCTTAAACTGGGGCAGTTCACATTCCAGGAGGACAAACATTAGAATCCGGAAGGTTGGACAAAGGTTGTGTTAGTTACCAAAAAACAATGGTTGAAAACTTTAAGATTATGTGGTGCTTTATGATGGACATTTTCATAAAATCCAAATGAAAGACATTAAAGCTTCTGTTTGTAGCGAGACAAAATGTAAAGAAATTTAAGGGGTATAAACACTATAGTCAATATGTGATAATATCCACATTTTTGGACTGAAGACACAGAAAACAGAAAAACATAAGCACAATGATGTCCAGGCATGGGTGGTGTAATACCACAGAGACTGTTTAGCTGCAGTATGTATCCCTCATTAGTTAGCTATGCTGAGTCCAAGGAGAATATGAGGAATACATCTTCCCTTTCCAGATGTTATTTGGACAGTCACCGCTGCTTATTGCATACTTTCATGATGTCATTGCTGTAGTTTGAGACACAGGTTGATCCTAATAGTAAGAGGCTCAATATGACTGAAAATAATGAAGAAATTGTCTTTTTGTGAGCACATTGGTCTTATGTATCACAACACAGAACAGTGGGGGCTCTGTTCAAGCCCTTGGTCAATGAGACCATGTCCAATGCATAATGATGCATTTATTTGTTTATTTTTTCCATTTGCATTTCTTCTTTCCCCTCCCTTTGGCTACGGGGTTAGGGTTGTGTTGTGTGCATAGCCGGTTGTGGTGTGGTTTTGGCATACATGTGTTATTCATGTTCAAACATTGTGGTCATTGCGATCCATATTCATGCTTTTAGAAAGGCTTTCTGTGTGCGTAGAAGTATAATATGCCCACTATCATGTTCCTACCCATAGCAGCCTCAGACAGAAAGATTTGATTGCGTCTGCTTGGACTGCATGCTTGAGTGTTTGTGTGTCCATGTGGAAGGATCCCCTGTCCACACAGGGCTCTCCCATTTATAATGTGCGGTGAGTCTCCTCTGGCTTTTTTAGGCCTTTTAGGGAACCACCCTCTGTTTTGGTGTTGGCCTCTGCAAGACTCTTGCAGTACTAACTATGGTCTGCTGTCATTGCTGCCTTCTTGAAAAAGTTGTGGCACAACAACTTAAATATTTCCTAAAGTAAAACAATATATTGGGCATCTTTCAGTCTGGTTTTCTTGAAATGCATTGAACTGAAACTGTTGTACTTAAAGTGTCATTCTCTTGGCAGCTGATTCAGGAGATTACAGAGTCTTAGTTTTGTTGGATCTTACCTCTGCCTTTGAGACAGTCGATCATGTCATCTTGATAAATAGACTCAAATGCTGTGGATTTACTGGTGTTGCCTTACAATGATTCACATCCTACCTTTCAGACAGATCATCCAGGGTCTACATTAATCAAATAATGTCTGACTCATCAGATCTGTCATACGGTGTACCCCAGGGATCTGTTCTTGGCCCAATCCTGTTTCTCCTGTATAACAACAGAATTGTGCCATAATTTAAACAGCATTCACATCCTACCTTTCAAACAGATCATCCGATTATATGCTATTTTAATTGTGTCATTTATCATTTATATTATGACAACATACAGTTTTATTGCTCTTTTAAACCATCTGATTTTTTAAGTTCGTCAAGTCTAAGTGATTGCTTGGTTGAGATTAAGAACAAGAACAACTCAACTTGTTGTTGCCATGTGCAGTTATATGCCACTGTATATAAACATTATTTACCCTGAGAATTTATATCCATCCTTGTACAGTCTTAGTCATTTCAAGCTTACTATTTCTAACATATTATAGCCCACATGAATCTACATAGATGCATAAATCTAAGGGTCCTGAACATACATCGAAATTAGGGTTAATCAATGCACAAACAAGACGTTTTCTGGACATTTTTGTGATATATCTGTCTTTATGTTAAGATTTATCATTTTTTACAACCTAAAGGGATTTAGATGTCTAACAATACCAAAATACTGCTACATAAAAAAACTGCCATATATATTTGAGCTACACACATCTGTTGACTGATGCAAAGGTGTTCCAGGTAGAAGATTGTTTCACAGCTGTTGCTCAGACTAAAAAAAACAAAACAAAAACGTTTTAGATGTCTCTTTACTGTACTTTTTATGCGCTAGTGAGTGCACGCGCTAAGTCTTGATAGATTTGCGATGAGGCCACCATTGCCTTTCATCCTAATGGATACCAGCTGACCAATCACTGCCCAGAGACATGGCCACAGATAAGGCTATTGGAGCTGGGGAAATTCTAGCAAACTGCCTGCGAGAAGGACCTCCTCTGCTCCTGCCCTCCCCCACCCACCTCATTGCAGCTATCAGCAATCAGCCTGGGTTAATAGTGAGAGCCCAAGGCTGGTTGATTGAAGCCAGGCTACACATCCGTCAAGACAAAACTCCGTGTTGGGTCACATTTGAGACTCGAGCCGTTCACGTTCAACTTCTGGCCTGATCAAAACGTGCACACTTCACCTCAGAAGGCGAGATGTGTTTCGTGACTTTTTAGAAGATGAAGGACTGAAAGCTAATGGCAGTCCTGATGATACCGCACCATCAGTCAAGCAGGCCAGTTAACTTTTTGGCAGTCCAGTATTTCATGCCTAAAGATCTGAGAAAAGCACTTAAAACTAAAATTCTCAGTGGAAAGCGAGTCTCTGTTTGACTCTTGAACTCTGAGTTAAACTGTATGACTAAATGCTTTATTACACTTGTCTCACCAGATCACTGTAAATTGGACCTGGGTCAGAAGTTACAAACAGCTGTTGTGGTCCTCACCAGGTGGCCACACTTTTAAATTTTGTTCTTTGTTGCCATCATTCTCTGTGCCTGCAGAGGGGGGAAAAAAAAAAGAGTTAATGCTAATGGTGCTGGAAGGAGAGGACTAAAGCGCCATTGTAATTACCCAGCAATCATTGCAGCATTCCGCAGCTGGGGTGGTTCAGAGATATAGTCTTGAACCTAAAGAGCCTGGACGTTGATCAACTTCTTGGACGAAGGTGGACACACACTTCCTCACGTATACGACCGAGGTTGCACAATTGCATTGCATCTTTCTTTTTAAACAGCTCTTTCTCTAAATCTGTTTGTTTTGCTCTGCCAAGAGAAACGACTGTGAAAATTAGATTCTTGTCTCCATGATCCTATATGTGTGCACATGTGTGCATTCATAGTCAATTGATATGTATGAATGCAGTGGAGTGTTTCTGTTGAAATTGCCTTCTGGAAGCAGGAATGTGTGTGGGGAGAGGGGAGGCTGTCTACCTGTCAAACGTGTCAGAGCTGTGTGCTGCTCCCAGCCTGACACTTGTGATAATAATCACACTGACTGATTAAAATATGTGGCTTTTCAACAATGTATGTACAAAAAAGCCATAAATTATAATAAACTTTCAGAAGAAGACTGCAAACATGCTTGTTCTGTTTGAATTGGTACTGAGCATGAAGGTTTCATGTATATACGGGTTTTTCTTGGACTTCTATAGTTTTAATCTAAATATAACTAGCCACAAGTGTATTTTATTATCCATATGTTTCGTTATGGACCACCGTCAAATAACATAGTCAGATTCTAGTGTTTTCTTTAAATACTTGTTTAAAACAAAGAAAAAAAAAGCATGACTATAGTAAGACTTTAACGAAGTAAAATTTCTCTAAAAGCTATGCTATGTAGGTGACAGGATAATATTTATTGTTGGCATATAATTGGTCTGGAAAGACTGTCAATGATGAACAAGAAACTTTTACTCAAACACTCTGCTAATAATTGCAGCACTCTCATAGGGGGTTACTGAGTCCCTGCTGCGGAAATTACATTAGTTACGATAAAACCAGATGCATTTCAAATGTTAACATTCACATATTAACTATGTTTGTACGGCCTTCGTTTCGCTTTTCAGTTCATTGTTTTCAATTGTAAAATGTCTCACCATAAAGTGACATATCTGGCAATTCTGTTCCAATTTCTTATGTATTGTTTGACATCATCACTATTTTTCTAAAGCAATGAAGGCTTTGCAATTCAGGTTGTAAATATCTTATGCTGTTGAACAAATACAAACTGGTTGTTTTTACTGTCAGAAACGGTAGTACCTTTACAATAAATTACATGTTGCCTTTATCATTTTGTGTTTGATGTTGTCCTGTCTACTTTTGTGCATTTTTGTCTGCGTGTGTGCTCGTATACAAAGGAGAGCTCATGTGCTGCCGATGAACAAGTGGCATCTTTACATTTTGTGGAGTAGTACATGTTCGATCAGTGAGGAAAAGACATAAAAAATGTTTAGAGCTGTGAGACTTTTCATTTTCACAAATTGACTTTTCTGTTGGGAAAGGTAACACTTTGTCTGGATTCAGGCAAATATTTTATTACAATTTTGTCTGCTACATGTAATGTAAACACAATTGTAAACAATAACTTATGTGATCTTACAAAATCAGTTCCCAGGATATATGTGATTTTTTTTTTCATTTGTAGTCAAATCCACAGTTTGATCATCGTGGTGCATACTTTTGATTTGTTCTCTCTACTCTTCCAGTGAGGAGTTTATTAGGTTTAGCTGATGTTCTGAGTCAGATTTAGTGTGCAGAGAGTTTTAATGTAAAAACCTACACAAGAAAAAGAATATAAACCTGATATGCAATTCTGATTGTTTGACATGACTGAAACCAGGTCATGTCCCTTCAAATACACATAAATCACTATATAAATTCAAAATAATTAAATCTAAATTAAAACAGACATTATCAAAGCCAATGGCAACTAACTGCCACATGGAGGCACCCTCTTACACTGTATAATAGTGCTAGGGTTTAGTTCAAGTTTTCTTTCTCAGGTGGAGATAAGTTGAAAGACACAGGCCGAATTAAGTGGAACCCCAGCTTTCTTGCATTTAAAGTCGTTTTTGTCCCTGCCCTTTAGGACAAAACAGTGTCTGAGATTTTTATGAATCAAGTCTCTTTGATCACAAGTGATGGAAACAACATGCGCATGTCTGGGCTGGCCTTTAAACAGATGTTTTATTTCAAGCGGCAGAGCATTATTGTCAATATTTGGCCTTTCAATCAGTTTTTACTGACTATGACCTAGATTTCTCCTGGGGAATACATACTGAATTACTGCATATTGTTGAGTTTGCGGTTATTGTCCCTCTGTGTATTCAAGTGCCCACTAACATAAAGGTCAGCGCCAGAATCTATGGATTTTACTGCTGTCCCTAACATATTTTTAGAGGTGATGACAAGCAAGTTACTTTCCTGCAACTATGACCAATTATTGTTTGAGGTTTTTATTGGTCCAAAAGAGTTTTAAAAAGACAAAATATTGTATACTTATTGCGGTCATTCTCCATCCTGGCCTCCTTTTTGTTTTACCGAAAATGATTCGCTTGGCAGCAGCAGAGTTCTGCTTTTTTGTTTGGATGGCAGACAGAAGGGTCGAACGAGTTTGTGGTTCTGCTCAGGGAACAGCCCGGTTTTAGACTACACTTCTGTTTTTTTTTTTGTTTTTTTGTATTTTTTTTTTTGCAAGACACAGGGCCTGATATCTCCCAAACTCGTATTATAACTCGGCATGTGCTAATCATGATAGTTGTAGAGACCACAAAAGGAATAAAGACTCCTAATGGAGTTGTAATCCATTGAAGAAAGCATTGAAATGTTTTACTGGGAATTGTTAACTTTATACCCATGTGTTTCAGATGTTATTTGAGATGTTTAGTATTTATTGTTGAAACATAAATACAAAATTTCTCTGTTTTCACATTGGTGACAATACCATGTGATACCGTTTATCTCAGAGCTGCTTCTTAATAAAAACAAGTCACTTTGCACGTGTAAAATTATCTTTTTTACTTTATCATTTAAAATATGTTGATTAATGTCACATTTATGCCAGACACGTCATTCATTTCCTCCACAATACCCAAAATGCAAAGAAGGACTTGACATATTCATAAGTAAATCTATTCAGTTCAGTTGTCACAACAAACATTAGCACCATGAACTAAACCACCAAATGTCCAGGTCTCACAAATACAAAGTAGAGAAATGGCCACAACAGAGAAGACAAAACATAAAATTAGAGAAGAGTTAGTTCACTCTTACAAGGCATATTCCCAGATCAGCTCCACTTCTGCCCTTTCTACCAACATTCACACCAACATTGACTTTCCATTTCACACAACCAACTAAACTTTTTTTAATGTGTATTTAGCTATCGCATATAATTTTATTTCTCTTGATAGGTAGTTTTCATAAATTATACAACTGAACATTTATAAAAATGATCACATTTTAATTGTATCCATCTTATTCCTTAATCAGGGAAACATTACGTGAATTTTGCTGACAAGTTCCAGCTTAAACATTTTTACATAGCCTGATTCAGAGCAGCTACTGGTTTAAATCACATGGGAATATTGACATTTAGATCTTAAACGGCATATGAAATACTGGAGGTTGCACTATAGCGTCATACAAGTCTTTTGTTTTTTTTTCTTTTTCAAAGTTGGAGGGATGAACAGAAGACATAAAGACTAATTATGTATATCAGTATGTTTAACATTTCCAACTGCACTAGTGCACCCAAGTTACAAATATAATTTTATTTGGTGTTTATCTGGATGTTATGCGTTTTAAATTGCTTAGACCAGATTAGTTTAGGATCTGACTATTTGTAAGTTGCACTTCCCTGTTCCAGCTTTAGAAATTAGTCTGGACTTTAAAGACCTGGATGTTCTGCACAAATAAATTATTACCATTGACAAAGGGATGCAACTACATTTATTGTTGTTTCGGAAACCTAAAATCATTACAGAACTGCTCTGAGTAGCATTCCTTCCCATTTTCAGGAGCCAATATTTCCGGTCCTGTGGTCAGTTGTAGCCCACAATGATGTGAGGATTTTGCTCTTCTGTGAGCTTAAGTTTACAAGAGAAAACATTACACCCAGCTTCTAAGGTCTTTTTTGTGAATTTGATTCCAAAGGCACAATAATTATTATTCCTTGTGTGTTAATAACCAATGAAAATATTTTATTCATGACAGAAATAAACTAATTTGCCTTTCAGCACATAAAAACCAGCTGAAGTAACAGGTTAAGTCTTTTTTATTCATTTTCTATACCCACTTAACCTTGCAGGGTCCGTATCTAACAGTGGTCATTGGGGCATCACAGAGAGAAACAGCCCTGCATGCATACACTCAGAAGTAAAGGCAGGTCAACTGAATACTCTAAACTGAGTCCTATTTTATTTATTATTTTTTTGACCAAGGAAGGAAGCTGGAGTGTGATGATTGTAACCGACAAAAATGATGATCTTAGTGTTTTTATTAAGTTTATAATTAGTTTTTGTCACTATTTTCTTTGTTTCTGTAACCAAGTTATTCTGTATTGACTTATTTCATGTTCCCCTGTGTACTCTTCATCGCCTCCTGTGCCACCTTCTCTCAGTCTGTCTTCTTTTCCCTCCACTCACACCTGCAGTCAGTTAGCTCATCACAGCCCAGGTCTTTTGCTCCACATTCACCTCCCCAGCATTTAAGCTGCTCACGCTCAATCACTCCAAACCGGTTTCCTGTACTTCTCCTCAACTTCCCTGCGTTTCCTGTCTGGCCTTGTTTTGGATTACTTTTTGTTTGATTCTGGCTTCCTGCATTTTTGTAAGATCCGCTTTTTAAAATTTTTTTTAATTAAATTTTGCAACTCAGTCTGACGACTCCTGCCAGCTGCATTTGGGTCCTAACCACAAACACCATGACAGAACACAAATGTACTATGTTCTAAAATAAGAGAAAAGACAAAATCACTTATGCCCTCCCAAATCTTCATATCAACAGGGGATTACTGATCTTTTTTTCCCACAAAGTAGGGTTCTGCCCATAGTTCCAAAGGAAGAAACTTTTTATGCTGTTGCATACAGCATAAAACATTTTGATAATATTTCCACTGTTCAATATGTGGAAAAAGTTTTAAGATAGTTTCTTTAGTTACAACATACCTGCACACTAAAACACAAAGCAAGGTCCATAATAAAAGGGTTAGTTTGGTGTGGAGTTGCCTGACTGCTTTGCACACATCCCTCAACCTGAGACATTTTAGAGAGGAAACTGTGAACTACACCATCTGACCCAACATCAGTACGTAATCTCACAGATGCAGTTGAAGAAGAGCAGTATTCAACAGCATCAGATGGTGTTCTGCTCATTCCAACAGAGGAGTAGAGCACCATTAGGTGACACAGGTTACTTTTTCTCACTTTTTTAATCCTAATCTCAATAACTTGTTCTACAAAATATTGTGATATAACATTTAATCTGTCCTTTGTTTCTCACAAATCTGCTTATAGCATTGCAAAAATAAGAGTCAACGTCTACTCTGTTCCATGAACTCAAAGAAATTATGGAAATGTATTAGTTGTTCTTGTATATTATCCATGCCAAGTGCAATTTCAAGGCCAGTTGAAGGCAACTGAAGATCATCACTTGTGCTTTAAGAAGAACCTGGTCCTGTCTTATCGGCCTGTTTGATAAAGTTATAGGAGTCAAAACACTGAGTCTGTAAACCCTTAGGGAGCTGTGTGCTTGTGTGGGGGATGACTGAGACTCACGTCATGTTTCCTCTGTGGGTTACACATTCATGAGACAGACGATCCACACTACAGTTCCTCGTCTAAAACTGCTTATCGTAGGTGGTCTGCTCCAGTGGGAGGTGGGGTTGGTTGACATATGGTACACTCTTTGGTGATAAAGTCCTTTAAATGCACACACAAGGAAGAAAAAAGAGAGGAAAAAAAAACATAAATCCAGTCCAAGGAAGCTTCGTGGACTGAGAGATAAAATGAATGACTGGTGTTTTGATAAAAGTAAGAAAAAGTAATCACAAAGCTACCCTGCTTCTTGCCCGTCAACTAAATGAATTTAATCTCAGCTAGGTTCCTTGAATTGTAACAGAATTTCATTCCCCGTTTCCCACATCCTTTGATTCACATGGCTCTTTTTCATGCAGAGGCGTGAACTTTAAGCCACATTTAATGCTTTTCTGCACAATTTCACTGAGCGCCAAAGTGACAAAGCTAAATATTTTATTGAGGAGTTACTATTTTGTGCACCAGGCCAAAGCAAACTAAATGCTGGTGAAGAATGTAATCATTAATCTAAAGACCAAGGGCAACATGCTCAATTTGATCTAAAATTGGCCTCTGCTACCCACAAGAAGATAGATAAATGGTGTGCATGAGTGCATGTGTAAAAACAAGCTCTGTCAGCTTCTGGACTATCACAACCAGAGGCCAGAGGAAAACATTTTGTTTGTTTTAATGCTCTTGGAGCATGTGACAGAGCAAGTCTTTTTCTTTTTTTTTTCATTCTTGACCAATGCTTCTCACAGTGAAGTTCAGTGTAAGGTTGCTTAACTTTGATGCACGGTTAATCCAGTAAAGTCAGAAGAGAGCTACCACTTTACTTCAAAAGAATGAAAACATGAAAGAATCTCAAAGGAAATCCTTTTTCTCACAATGTCCACCATCTAAAATGCCCCTGGTAATTGCAAATTACTGGGAATTTTATCGGATTGTGGTAGTGTGAAGCTTTCCCATCATTCCCTACAGGCTTTTATGTAGCTATCAGTTGTGTACCAGCCTACCATAGCCTTTAACTTGGTTGTTTAATGATTGCCATTAACATATCAAGATCTGCCAAGGGGTGCTGGCAGCTTTTCCCACCCCTCATACTGCTTTCTCTGCATTGCCAAAATAAAGATGGCTCCTCTAAATCTTCACGTGGCCCTTCAGGGAGTAGAGAACATGAAGGTCTCTGGTGTAATTGGATTTATGTGCAAAATCGCTGTGAAAATTTGGACTTTATCTGTCTATGTACCCATGACTGGAATGCATCCTCCTGATAGGCCATTTTTTCCACTGTTGCAGTAAAATTCACTTCTCTTGATGGAGTTGAATTAAAGTTATTTAATATTAAATAACTACATATCACAGTATTTTCATTCACAGTGCCTTTTTTTAAATTAGGTCCTGATCTTAGAGTTTTTTGGTGGTGAGTTCATGGTCCTTTTTTGTCTGAAGGAAACTTGGCTGGATACAACTTTGTGTTGGTGTACAAATGTCACAAAAACTGCTTTTCTGTTTATTTGTTTTCATTTAGAAAATATAACATTTCAAAATTCAAATCAATGTGTCTTCACTGAAACAATGATTGGCAACAAGTAAGTCCCCTTATCACCATGACCTATCAGCAGATGTCTTGTCCCTTTGAAAGAAATTTGTAGACCTTGCCAGCCTCATTGCATGGCCCTGTCTCCTACTCCACTTGCATCTGTTAGCATTTTGTTTCATATAGCTTGGAGCTCTCCATGTGCTCCTGTGTGTGTGTGTTGGTGTGTGCGTGTGTGTGTTTGCATTCTGTGTACCAGATGTGCATCAGATAAAGACTGTCGAATGGCACAACTGGCTATTACACCATCACCGCTTTAGCAACATGGGATTAGCCACAGAAATGAAGATGTAGAGACAGACAGCGCTGGGAGTGAACAGGGCATATTTAACTTTTAACGAAAACCCAAGAAACTGAGACCGAAATTAATACTGGAGAGTTTGTTTTAAAGTGACATTGTGAGTGTGAGTCGGGCATAAGAAACAAAACTCCAAGCAAAATTATGTTGAAAAGAGAAATGATGATACAGCTACTAATTTGACAACGTAGTTGAAAAAAGATGGAAAAAACACATTAAGATGTCTATTGATGTGTAATTAATTTAAAAAAAATATTTCTATGCATTTTTTTTGTATTAGAGTTGTGTGTCGATTTCTGAAGTTTGTAAGGACTTTTTTGTTAAATATTGTGAGAATATAAGCATACTCAGTTTTTCTTCAACGCATCATTCCATAATGAAGAAAATTACAGTGGGAATTCATCTTTTCACTGGGATAGTTGTCATTCTTCTTGTGGTTCCATATGTTTTGTTGCTTGGTTTGTTATAAAAGTAGTTTCTCATGACTCATTTAATCTCAGTGACTGTTGCTATTTTTTATATTAACATATCTTTTCCTTTGTTCCTCTGTCATTGTCCTTCTCTCTCCAGATTGAGAACCTGTTGGAGCAGTTAAAAGATAAGGACAAACAGCTGGTTGGATTGAGAGAAAGGGTTCAGGGGCTTCAGACTGACTCAAGTAACACAGACACAGCTCTGGCCACTCTGGAAGAAGCTTTATCAGAAAAGGTACGAGGAAAACGGGGTGAATGGCTGGGGCAGTGCTGTGCTAATGCATTTCTCTTGTTGTATGACTGTAAAGTCACACTTCAGTTTTAGGAAGTTTGGGATAGCTTGGGTTTGTTGAAGTGACGTTTTGTGGAATAATAATTTCCTTTTTGGACGATGTTGGCGACGGTGAGAAGAGTTCAGGTTCGATTCCAGCTCAGTCCGCCTCTGTCGTTGTGTCCTTGTGCAAGATTCCACCAGAAGGTGTGTCAAGCTGTTTGATTTAAGCATCTCGCATGCTGAGTTAAGTGAATATTTTTAATTGTCAGACGTAGTGATATTACTATGTCAATATGCGATATTCAATTTTTAAGATTGTTTCACAAACAGGACATGTGAAACATACTGTATGGTACGTGAAAGCTGCAAGGCCCATTTCTATGACTTGTGTACCGGCGTTACAGTACAAAGATGGGAAAGTTGTGGTAATACATTTTAACGCAAGGTTTCCCGAACAAAATGTTTTGTTCTGGTCAGCCAATCTTGCAGTTATGCTGATAAAATAGTATAACAAGCACACAGTTACATGTGTCTGTTTGCACAATAGATTGTATTGAATTAAAATTCTTTGTGCAGAATAAATGCCACAGGATTTAAGGTGAAGCAAACAAGCTACACCACATGATGGATGAAAGAATGAATAGGGGAGCTGACTGTCTCTTGTAAACATTCCTGTATTTGTTTGCTGGCAATTTGGGTGAGCAGCTGGTCTTCATAAAGCCTTACCTCAACAGGAGGGAGTCACTTTTTACCAAGTGAAACCCATTTGATTTTACACTATCCCAAAGCAGACACACTGTAAAGCAACTTGAGCAAATAATTGTCCTTATTAATATTTTCTTTCTTGTCATCACAACTTGATGAATTCATTTTTAGATTTGTAATAATGATTACAGAGTGCCTCCCATTACTATTTGAGCTGCAGCTGAACATGGGATGGATTTGATGTTACTCTGTTCTGACTATGATCTAGCAGATGTCACATCCCAGTCTTGAAATAATTAAACTTTGCCTTGAACTGACTGGCTTGATGTCAGAATGACTCCATTCTTCTTAGCTATGTTGCACATTTTTCATACTAGCATCTACAAAGGATTGGTTTTGTACTTCAAGCTATAACTGGTTTCCATTTCCACATTTGGTCTCCAAGCTAAAAGATGGTTCCTGGTGTAATTTTTTTTTTCCCAGGAAGACTTGCAAAAAGACACATGTAAAAACCCAATCAATAAGGTTGCTTACTAATTGATACCTTTTTTGTGTACTTTTTGGTAGTTGTGTCAGCAATTTATTCTCTTATGTACTTTGTCCATATGTACATTGATGAATAGAGATATTCCAAAAGAGCTTCCCACAACAGAATCTAAAACGATTCTAACAGTGTACTGATTTATTATTTGGATACAAATAACACATGTGATTTTCATATTTAAATAAAGCCTAAGTCTTAGTGTTATTTTCTGTGTATTGCAGAGCTTTTATTACCCTTCCATTTTGCCACATTACAACAACCTTCCCTGCATTTAACTACAAATCCTTGTGTGGTAGACCAATACAAAGTACCACTTAATTGTAAAGTGAACAAAAAAGGAAACATGGTTATAAAAATGTAGTGTGT
Source organism: Poecilia mexicana (assembly GCF_051168715.1). NCBI lineage: Eukaryota > Metazoa > Chordata > Actinopteri > Cyprinodontiformes > Poeciliidae > Poecilia > Poecilia mexicana. Next base: position 25,287,652 of record NW_028263376.1, read on the forward strand.
ATCCATCCCGTTTTAATGTTAAAAGTTTTACATCTTTATCCTTCCACCTCATAGTTGCAAGCTTTGTGTTGGTTTGTTTTATAAAAATCCAATAAAATACAGTGAACGTTGTGGCTAAATATGAACAAGCCCTATTTTGCAAAGCACTGTACTTTACAGTATGCTTATGCTACGTAACCTAGCTGCGGTGGGAAACAAACAACAACAAAAGCTCTCCCTCAAATGATAAATTTGTAATAAAAAGAATTTTGGTTGATTGTGTTTGTATGTGGAGTTTTATTAAATCATGCTATTTTACATTTGGATCAAATAAGTCAAGAGTCTGTGCTTTACCAACAGAAATAAGCTATTAAAATACAGTTACCCAGCATGTGTTTGTTTATGTACAGAAAGGATACAAAGACCAATGACAAATGTGTTTCCACTTAAAGTGATTTTTTTATCACCTAAAATTTGTTTGTGTTGCAGATGGACTTTGAAATGAATAGCATAATGGTGCAATAAACAGTAAATCCCTGCTCTGCATCGGCCCATCTGCTTACCCAGAAACCACTTCACATGCGTCCTACGTACAATTCAGCTGTGACGACGAGAACTTTGGCGAGCTTTTCAGAGTTTGTGGTCAGCGCAGGGTGTGTGTAATGTGTTTACAAGGGCGAGTGTGTGTGTGTTGCTAATCACAAACTCTGTCACAAACCTGGTCTTGGAGTCAGTCGCTGCCCACAGCTCTGTGGTTCTAATTAACAGGCTGGGGCATTGTGTTTATAGCTAGCCTTACTCGTTAGTTTGTGTGTTTTGTTCGCGTCTGTCTGTGATGTTGCGTTTGTGATTTCTCTTGTTCTTATATAGGGTCCAAAGTAAGGCACCTCGCTGAGGCATGTTATATTAACACACACTGCCCTCTTTTACTAACCCCTCAATTATCCAGACATATATAATACAGTGGGTAAAACAGCCAGGACTTCTAAGTCAAGTGATCTCCATTACTACCCAGACTCCATTGCTGCAACATGCCAGGTCTAGTTAGGATATATCTGTCCAATTACCAAGATTCAAAGCTGCCAATCATGCAATGGTGCCTCATGGTTAGCTTCATTGCCAAGATTTAGATCTAAAAGAACACCTTAGTAATTTCCCTAAGGTAAACAGATAAACACACACCTTAACAACTTGGCTCTTGATACACACTCAGCATACTTAGGCACTTGCTTATAGTCCTGCAGCTGACTATGATTACAGAACACCCGTTGCTTTTCATCAGCAGACGGTGTGAAGTTGTTTGGTGTTATCTGCAGCACTGTCCAGGTCTTTTACAATATCTTGTCCTACTGCTCCACTTGGCTCTGATCACCTCATGTGGCTGCTGCTATTTATGGTTGTATTATTTATGATTGGCACTTGTTAGATTTTCATTGGCCTTGATATCAAGAGTTTATTGCTGTTCCTCTAGGGGAGGGGTGTCGAACTCAATTTCACCAAGGGCCACTTCAGCATATTGGCCCCCCTCAACGGGCCACATTGACGGTACAAATCAGGAGTGCATCCCTGCTAAAACACACCCCAGACAAAAGGTTGACTTCCCTCATTCAGGTCTGTAGAGGCTTATAATGAGTCAATGGTCCAGGTGTGTTAGAGAAGGAATCCATCTAAAGTTGCAGATGGTAGCTCTGGAAAACTAGACTTGGGCACCATTAGCATAAATGTATAAAAATACAATGTTAAAAATAAATTAAACACCACCTCATATTGTTAAATAACTGATTTTATGTATTGAAGTTTAAAATATTACATTTGAGTTTCCATGGATGTAAAATTACTGCTCAGTTTAAAAATTACAATATTTAAATCAGTGTTTAAATGTAAGCAAACAAATAATAAAAACAAGTCACATGGGCAGATATGATAGACTTTACGCAAAGATTTAGTCTCAGAGGCAACTGAAATCAATTAATTTAAAAAATCCTTTTTGAATATCATCTCATGGACTCTGAACTAAATGCGTCTTTCTGACCGGGAGCTGACAGCGTGTTGAAGAGTTATGGACCGGACGCGTTGGAGCGTCTGGTTAGGAAGCGCATTACAAACCTTTGGTTGAAATGGAGCGTTAAATTCAAGTCTCCATTACAGACCAGAGAAAATTAAAGAGAATGCAACATTGTGCTAATCCATTTGAGGAGCCGGCAGTTTATCTTGAGGAAATAAATGACGATGCAAAAGTTAATTAGACTGTAACATGCGCAGTGCGCTGCTCAACCACTGCGGACGCGGCTACGCCGCTGCGAAGACTTAAAAACCGCTGGAAGTAACTCATCCAGCGGCTTTAACAAATGGCGCTGTAGACGTAACATCTGTCCGTTTCGGAGAAGCGAAACCACGCAAAAAAAAGAAAAAAAAAATCCTGATAAAGGGGCACACCGGACCGCACAGGGTAAAACACTCACAGAGTTCAGTTGGTCTGTTTGGATCAGACAGATCCAACTGACTGATGAATTAGCGCAGATTTTTCTGCAGATGGGAACCAGGAGGAAGTTGTTCAGACCCCAGTGGGTGAAGCGATGCTAATTTAAGTGAAGTCGCTTAATTTAATTTATTAAAAGTTATTGGGGCTTCAGTCAGTGTTTTTTGTCACTAAGAGAATATATTTATCTGTTTAATTTGTGATGGGATCTGGATTCACGGTGAATATTAACTAAACCGCATAAAATGCGACTGAATAGCCGATGTTAACATGATTGTAATTTCACGGATAAAAATAGTACATGACCGATTTTTTTTAATTTATTTTTTTATGTTGTCGGTCAAGATAACGTCTAGCGCGACCTGCCCCCCTGACACCAACTCACACACATCTTCATTCACAGTCTTACTTGTAAATCGATTTTTCTTTTCTTGGACGTTTTGATGTTAGCTTGTTGATGTCTCAGTTTTATTCGCTGGGAAAATCAATAAGCAGCTTGAGGTGACTCTGCTGCTCTCTAGTGGCGAGAGGCCGTAATGTTTGGCTGGTAACAATCGGAATGCATTGTGGGAGATGTAGTTTGTAGTCAATTCGTGCTCAAAACCTATTTTAAGTCAAGCATCGGCCTATAAAATGCTGGGGCGGGCCACATCAAATGACATGTCGGGCCACATGTGGCCCGTGGGCCTTGAGTTTGACACATGTGCTATAGGGTTAGGGATGCGGTTAGGACACTAGATGGATACTGGATGCAAAAAATAGCATCTATGTTCTCACTTTAGATTGATGCTTTGATGCACAGAATAAGTCACTTGAAGAGATTTTCTGACAATATTAACTTTTTTTCTTACCACTCTAGGAGCGAGTGATTGAGAACCTCCGAGACCAGAAGGAACGAGAAGAAAGGGTGAGGCTTGAAGAGATGGGCCAGATGAGGAGAGAGAACCAGGAACTGAAGGAAAAATTGGCTGCTCTGCAACCCCCAAAGCTGCCTCAGAGCCAGGTCACTAACTCCGTCTTAATCCAGAACCAGAGGCCTGATGGGGAGGTCAGTGCACAGTGACTCTAATGCGCTGTCTTCTGAAACTATGTTGTCGTAGATAAAATCTGATTGTAATATAAGCAAATTAAAAAAACCTAATTTATTTCTGATTCAAACTAAAGAGAAAACTCATCTATAATTTCAACATACACAAGCCGGTTCTTTTTACGTGCGAGTTAGAAAGCACCATACTACCAAGATGGTAGTAGAGCGCCCAGATGTAGGAAGTGTGACATCATGTGAGGACTATCTATTGAGTTCATACACTTCACAGTACATGAACATCCTTTTCAGTAGGCCAAATTTTTGTCATGAAAATTTTAGATGATCTTAGTTAACCCTCATTCAGACCCCACATTTTTTTACTCTATGTGGTCTGGCAGGGTTGCACCTACCCCATGTGAGCTTTAACAAGTTTTTCTTTTTGTGGTTTAGGAAATTGACGGTCTGATGGGACAACCCACTTGCTTCCCCACAGTCCAATCATGAATTTTTCTGCGCTCCTCCTGAGTGTTGAATTAAGACTGTGGAAGGGTTAATATTCTATTAGTTGGAAAAAAAACTGATATTGGGTTTTGACTAACTACAAAGCATTATCAAATTTAATAAAAAAAAAATCTTTAGATATACCAATGTGTGATATAAATTTCTACCATGTGTGTTTCCCTTTTTTAATTGCATTAATGGAGTAAATTAACTTCTTGAAATTACTCTATTTTATGACATGGACCTGTGTGTGTGTGTTAACCACGGCCAGTTAATGTTACTTGTTTTATCCCTTATTCTGTGTGGTCTACAGACACACAGCTCAGTATTTACACAGCTTACTTCCACAGTATTACTAATTGCATCGTCTTACCTCCCTGTGAGCATCCACAAGGCTATTGGTAGTTCTCTAGAAGAAAAGCCCGCTAGTACTATGTCTCCTCAAATGAAGGAATGAATTAAAAGCATCTGATTTATAGACATAAAGAATCCCTGTTTCCCTGTTTTAAAGTCATGTTTTTTTTTCTCTTTTTTTTCCCCCTCCTAAGCTTACAAGCCTAGACAGAGTCTGGTCCTGGCAGAATTTACGAGAATGTTTTTATCCTCTTTTTTTATGCCCATAAAAATGGTACACACATCTCGTTGTTGTGAAATGATACCTTGCTGGATGTTGATGAGGCACCACATGAAAGCGGCAGCCGCTCAGCTACTCTGTACCGAACAGATACACATTCTGACAGAAGTTCTGCCATAATTTGACTATTATGTATGCTTCGCAGCAATCAGACCTGTTATGTAAACTTGCAGAGCTTCAAAAAAGCAAATGTTGTCTGCATATTTTTTTATGTTTGTGTGGCAAGGGTTTTTTTTCTCTGCTTGTGCATACATGTCGACACAAAAAACAGCTGTGTGTTTGTGTGCGTGTGTGTATGCAGGTATTTGTGTTTATCTTTTCAAGTGTTTTGATCTTGTTGCTGTGCAGTGACCTGGGAGAAGCTCTACCACTCTATTGATCACAAAACAACTGGCTTTCAGTACAAATTTTGGCCTTCCTATTCATAATGCCAGGCAAGATAGAGTCAGATGTTGCGAAATCACTCATTTAAAGCCATAATAAATGCCACACGTTGCACACAGCCATGGGAATATCTCAGTACAGTTGTGAACATACAAAGTTAATTCAGCTTAAACAGGATGTTTAGAAATAGATTAAATACAGAGGAGAAAATTCAACATCCTGTCCAACATCTGGTACATGCAGTTGTGACACTTATTGAATAAATCAAGAGATCAAACAAAATGCAGCACTTCCTGATACAATTTGATTTTCATTTGGTGTTAATATGACCTCTCCACATGCACCATTTGAATTGGTATGTCATCCAAATGATGCTTCAAAAAAGCATCATTTGCTTTTTTGAAGCTATTATATTCTGGTTAGAATAGAATAGAATAGAATAAAGAATAAATTGGGACTTTCCCAGTTGGTGCTTATTAAAATGCCATTCTGATTTGTTGCAGCCAGTCTTGCTGCTTGGAAAACAGAAGAAAAGTCTGCATGTTTGTTTATAATTCAAGTTAAGCAATGTGTATATTTTCCTCCAAGATCAGATTGTGTGTGCTGGGGGAGTCCATGATTATTACACTGTCAGATCATGTTTAAAATCAGCAAGATTGTGCAGTTTGCAGATATTTTTCTTTGTCTTTTTACCTTTATGAAACACCACACAGTTTTTGCCTTAAATGTGACTTAACTCCTCTGTGTGGGAGTTGTTTTTTTATGATATAAGATGCTTATTGTTAGTTAGAAAAACTCATGCTTAGAATAAATGTGAGAAAAAGAAGACGTAACCTTTTTTTCTCGCACTCTTGCTTTTAATTAGATTAAACCCAGTGTTGGATCAGTAAGGATTTCCAAAATGTTTTACAGTTGCTTAATTCCAAAAACAATGAGTAATACCCTTTTCAGAGAACATTTTATTTCTTACTATGTGTTTTATTAATTTGGGAAATCCCAGATAATAATGGCTTGGATTTGTAAGCTTCTGACACCTCAAATACTCAAATGCTTCCTTATTTGACATAAGAGGACTGTTGTGGGTATAGACAATGAAGTAATGCATGGCTGAAGGTACCTTGTTTGTTCGGATACAAAATATTGACTATTTAAGTATAAGTAGCACAGGGATTGCATGCCAATGTGCTCTGCAGAAACTAGGATTGACATTAGGTCATAATGACAATCATTATGACCTAATGAACATCTAATGGTGTTATAAACATCATCCAAACTGAAATACATGGATGACAGCATTAAGTTCCGGGTATTTTTGTATCATGAGACATGGGTGCACTTCACAAAATAGATGGCGTATGAGTCAAAAACATCATGAGGAGACACTGAAGCAAAACATGAAGACATAGGCCATCAGAGGAGGTAGAAGTATTGATCTTCAAAATGGACAATGATACAAAACATGCCAAACTGGCTACAAAGCTGCTCGAGTAATTTTGTTGTGGACACCACAAAGCTCTGATCTTAAATTGGGGGCAGAGCTTGAAATGATGTGTTTGAACAAAGTGGGCTACAAATAAAAATGAACCAAACCAGATTAACAGATTAATTAGTTAGCGTGAGACTTGCCAGCAGAGAAGCGCCCTTTATGGCTCACACTCACAGTACCTGCCGATGTTTTTACTATGCACTCAGTGAGCTGTTTACTGTGCTTTTAATCTGTACCTCAGAGCTTTGTAGACTGCTACATCCTCTTCCTCTTTCCATAAAACAGTACTTGTTGAGTTTACCAAAGGATGCCTGGAACTAAACATGAGCCTTTTGAATTAAAAAAAAAAACAACCCAAAGAAGGAATTGACCATTTTAGGGACAGTTAGCATAAACTGCCCCCAAACTCCCCTCCTAAATAGTTTATTGCTCCTCAACATTGAGGTTGTGTTAATTTTCTCTTCTTTTTCAGATACCTTTTATTTATATTTCAAAGAAAGACTTTAATATCCAGGCTTTGGAGTCATGCTTGGCAATTAAACATAGGCATTGTGTTTTTTAGAATAAAAAAAATATTAGTTTGCAAACTTTTGAGCACAAAGTACCTTCTTCAGGTCGTGCCAAAGTATCTCAATAGCATCCAGGTCAAGATTTTGACTAAGCCACTGCAAAGTCTGTTTTTTCTTCAGCTGTTCAGATATGGACTTGCTGGTGTACTTTGGATCACTCTTTTACTGCAGAACCCAGGTTGGCTTCAGCTTAAGGTTATGAACAGATGGTTGGACATATTCAGGATATTTGGTGACAGCAGGATTCAAGGTTCCATTTTTCACATCAAGTATTTTAGGTACTGAAGCAGCAAAACAGACCCAGACAATTATACTACCTCCACCATATTTTACTGTTAGTATGATGCTCATTTTCTGAAATGCAGCCATTGTTACCAAGACCAAAGAACAAAGTGTTGTATTTTGGTCTTTATACTGTCTTTATGCTATATAAAGATATACTTCATATAGTATGTCCTTATATCCATACTATGTAAAGACAATTAAACAATGTAGATTCATTTTGTTACCCAAAGCTACTTTTTTCATTGAATTATTCTTTTCTAATGTCTGCCTTTGAGAAGAGGGAGCTATGGCATTAATATAAGAAATATGAATTAATAGCAATAATAAATTTTTTGTGCCAATTTGAGCAACATGTATTTAACAATTGTTGAGCTACTAGTTGGTAAATGTCTTGTTTTTAGTAATTGAACGCTCCAGTTTACTAATGATAAACAAAAACAAAGTAGAAATGTACTTTTGTTTGGCAAGGACACAACAGTTGACGCCTCACATTAATTTTGTGTCATCAAAAATAAGTAGATCAGGATTTTAAAAAAAAAGTAATTCAGCAAATTAGTTATTTTAATTTAAATTAAAGTTAATTTAATTTAAAAGATTTTTTTAAAATACATTTCTCAGGGCTGCCGGAGCTGAAATGATTTCAGTTTAATTATGTCCTCTGAAGTTAGTGAAATGTGACTTTGAGTGTAGAAGTGTTTGTGCACATTAACTTGATTTTGTTTAAATTAGTGGCCTCAGCTGTCTCAACAAGTTTAAAAATTTTCACAAACAGTTGACAGAGAGAGGTAGCGTTTTAGAGGAAAAGGGAGAAGTTGAGAGGAGGATAATTCTAGGTTAGAAAGTGCCTCTGGGATATTTTTCTCAGAGAAGAATCGATTTAGTGTGGTTGAAGAAAAGAGGGATCCAAACCAAAAAAAAAAAATCAATAACGCTGTGATGTGTGGTGTTCTTGTAAAATCACAGTCAAAACATCATGGGGAGTCAGTAATTTTGGAATGATAATGACTGAACTCACAACTCTGCATGAAAAATTGCCCTGAGGAGGCAAATGATTGAAGGAAACCACAGGAAAGAAGGCATTGGGGGGAGGGGGGGTGCTCAAACATGAGGGTACCGATGGCTTCTGACAAAGATGAGTTTATATTCTCACAGTCTTTGCTGTATTCATACCACAGCTGACAACACTTAATATTCTGCTTAGTTAATGCATGCTGGTTCCTCAGAAAGTCTTAGTTTTAATATGCAGTATTTGTTCATTAACCTTTAGGTTGAACCCAAAGTAGATGGTTTTCCAGCAGTCAACCCCACGGTATGTTCTTTACTTTGTGACTGTTGTGTTTGGTCACCTGTATTCATCAGCATCTCGCATACATTTCATGATGTGATCTTATAGTTTTTCTAACAGCAACATTATAGGATTCCTAAACAGTCTGGATATGTCTGTAATTTGAAGTATTTTTCCAGGATAAAAAGTAGATTTTTTGATGATTTAGTTTAGTTTCATTTTTGCATCCATTTCTCCATCCGTGTGTCCATCCTGGTTATTGTGCATTTATCTGAATCAGAAACTTAATATACAAGTGTAGCTTACTTTTGTGTTACATGGGGATGCCAATTTGAGAAATTGCTTGTCCAGCTTAAAGTTTATGGAATTAAACGCATATCTTTAAAATAACAGTGTTTTCATTAGTGTATGTCTGAGCATAAAATATAGGAGCTGGAGAAAGTATTTAAACACCTTAAGCATTTTTGCATGCTGTCGCATTATAACGCCAAACTTTAATGTATATTGCTGTGAGTTTATGCGACAGACCAACACAACTGTGTTTATTCCCTTTTAATCTGTTGCTTCAAAATGAAATCCATTGGAACATATATGATGCAAAGTTCCTTTATTAGTAAATACAGTCCACTTATATGCAAGTTCATGGGTTAGAGGCTTGTACTACTGGAACTGTAGTCAATTCCAGTTTCCAATTAGAAAAGGCAATTTAATGGGAATTTCTTCTTTTAATTGTCCCATTTGTGTCAAAGTAAATGACGATGTAAATAGGGAATTTTAGTCACCTGCATTGTAGATTACATTATCAAAACCTCTGTCAATCACATGTACTCTAGCTGTACTTTCAGCATAAAATGTTTAGCCAAATATTTTTTACAATATGTCTCTGTCTTTTTATCTGTTCACATCACTCACCCCACACTTATTCGCACACGTGCAAACCTAAAGACCCCAAAACCAGAGGAAACTGTCAGAATCTGTCCAGACATCGCAGATCGTCTGAGGCTTCTCGAGCAGGAAGTGGCCCGCTACAGAGAGGAGTCTGGGAAGTCCCAGGCTGAGGTGGAGAGGTTAAAGGGAGCGCTTAAGGATGCCGAAGTGGACAAATCGTGCAAGGAGAAGAAAATTACTGATCTTGAGAGGTGAGGGTCAAAAAGTCACTGGCATTCACGTCTGTCCCAGTACATGCACCATCTGGGTGTCATCAAAGAGCAGCCCTCTTCTTACTGACCGGATCTTTATAAGATCCCAGGTCATTACAAAGTGCTCTATTTATAAAGGACTAATCCATCAGATATAAACCGTTCAGGTTGTATATTCCTTCCACTTAAAACCACTTTCAAATACTCCTACTTCTTCTCTTGCATAATCCTTGTTTGGAAATACATGCTTGACCTATTTACGTTTATCAGTTTAATAATTTGATTTTATATCTTATTGTTTGTTTCTGTGTACAACTGAAGACCCGGGTAAGTAGATCCATAGGTTGCCTGGTTGTCACACTTTCATACAGCCTGCATGTTCATGTGTGCTCTTGGAATCCTCTCATGCGTGTTGATATTATTCATTAAGTTTCTCAAGAAGTGCAAATGTTGTTATTCATGGTAGGCATACAATCCATTCATGGGAAACCGACTCAGGCCTCATTCCAGCAACACCATCAGATCCTTTGTTTTCTGATTTATAGCACTGATACGGTTTTACTTTCTGTTGACTTTTGCAAAAATTCTTCACATTTCATTGTTATCAGGGCTTCGCTCATGTGTGTTTTCTCCTACTAACACATAGCATTTGTGTGTTTTCACCCCAGTTTCTGTGAATTCAACAGATAAAACGTTCTGTTTCCATCTTTGCATTCTTGTAAACATATTTAGGGTGTGTGTGTTTGTTTCTTGAGGTGTGCGTTTTGTGAGTTTACCAAGCAGCACACCGCCAGCGGCGTGCCAGTGGGAGGTGGTGTATCCAACCCAGACACTGGCTGTTTATACTGCTCTGTTTATTACTGGCAGAGTGCTACTCAATTATCATTTGATTTATGGATTGGCATGGTGTGTATATGTACCTGAGTGAGTAGCTGTTTAGTGCCTGTGCAAAACCACTGTGTGTGTGTGTGTGCTTTGTGTGCACATTCAATTCATGTGCATCTACACACAAGCAGGTTGAATGGAAAAGTTTTCATACCCTTTCAACTTTCTTGCACTTTTGCTCACATTACGGAAACACGAGGTAATGCACAACTGTAAAATGGATTAAAAACTGAGCATGGTTTCAAACACAACTCCGAAAATTGTGACAAGAATTTGAATTCAAGACCCCCGATTAACTATTTTGTTGAACCACCTGAGGTTTAGGGCAGGTCTCTACCAGATTTGTCAGATATAGAGATGGACATTTTTACTCTGTCTTCTTCATAAAACAGTCCAATCGGATCATCCATGACCATTGATTTTTGAATCTTGACAAACATTTTCAGTTGATATTACATTTGTACAGGTTCATTGTAACAATCAAAATTATTCACTACTTTACTTATTAAACTCTGTAGCATCGATGTGAAAAAAATTAAAACGTGCAAACTAATGCTATATTAATATTGACCTGACACATCATGTGTGAAAATAAGCTTAAAAAATATCATGCATCATTTAGAGTGAGTTGACTGAAAATTACAGAAACATTTCAACATCTGTGCCTGGTTACTTCTGTCTTGTTAGCACTTACTGGCCCCACAGGTGAGCTCTCACTGACTACATTTGAGAGAGGTGAGAAGTCAGTCTGGATGGGCGTCATCCTGGTTTCCTGCCTCATTCATCAGCCATTATTCACATTCCCCGTTTTGGAACAGCGTTTGAATGGATTGACATCAAACAACATAAGAATACAGTAGCTCCTGCACATCTTCTGCATCGAGCCTCTATTATGTTTTCGTGTTTGTGCATTCATTATGCCTCGTCCACAGACGTGTGTGTTGTTTGCATGCAATTGCTGCAAGCCACACGTGTTGATTCTCTCTCTGTGTCTGAAGCCAGCCAGGAGTCATAGGAATAGTTGGAAGAGTTTCTTTTCCCCTCAGCTCATCTGTCTTTCCAGGGCTGTTGTCTCATTAGTGTCAACTAGGCTCTCCTATCAGCTCAACCCTTCCCCTCTGTTTGGCACACACAGGCCAGAGGTCAAAGGCAAACCTACCACAGGTTATCAATGGAGGATCCAGTATAATCATGCAACACAGCTGCACATATTAATAAAAATTGACTTCCAACGTTGCAATAACAGGCATCAGTTCTCTTGGCTCCAGCATACCTTTTTCCTTTTCCGTTTAGATAAAAATATTAAATATTTGCACACGAGTAGCCGTGCACATGTGTTATGTGACAGCATGGATGGAGTGTGTGTGTGTGTGTGTGCTGAATGGACATCTGTGTCAGAGCGTACGATACGTAGCGTGTCTGAGCAAAGGATGGATGTCTTTTTAATCGCTTTGTTTCTGTTGGATCTAAGTTAGCTGACTTATTAACCACCATCTGAGCAGAAGGAGAGGATAACAGATGAGCATAAAGACACTTTCTCATCCATTTGAAAACAAAGCGGAGAAGGGCAGGTCATTGTAATAAATAAACTTTAACAAAGGCAAGACTATTCCACAGCTGTCTCAAAGCTTACACATATCAGTGATTTAATGGATGTCATTTTATTTATGTGTAATCTAATTTATTAGAAAAGAATGAGCCTATTTAACAGGGTGGCGTATTAGAAGGTCCCTTAATCACAGCTCCAGTAAACTGAAGCATATCGGGTTTTAATTATTCTCAAACAATGGTGATTTCTAAAGGCACGAATGCATCAAACCATCAGCAACTTTTAGTGATTTCAGATGAATGCCTTGCAAAAGCAGTCAAATTACAACAGCAAACTTCAATGGATGTGTAAATGATAGACCAATGCAAAATAGTGCATACTTGTAAAAGAAGATAGCTGCTGTTGAAGGAAACCAAAGGAAGTCTTGTTTGCATGCCACAAGGCACAAGCGGACATGGGGAACATGAAACGGAGGGTTGCTTGGATAGATGACTCACATTAGTCTATAGATATAAAAGTGTTTAGTTGAAAACCAACACTGCAGACCACTCTAAACACACCATGTAGCATTTTGGTAGCAGCATCATGAAGCTCCATCTGAGTGTTAGAAAATACAAGTCAATACTGGAAGAAAACCTGTTAGAGGCTGTTATCCTGGATCAAAGGTTCACCTTTCATTTGGCTCACAACCATAAACATCGAGGCCCTGCTAAAGTAGTTTGGATTAGATCAAGGCATATTCATGCGTTAGAAAGTCCATTCCTAAAATTAATTGAAAATATGTGGCTAGATGTAAAAGTTGCTGTTCACATATGTTCCCTATTCAAGTTTGAGTTTGAGCTATTTGATCAAAGAAGAATGGACAACAGTTTCTCTTTATGCACTGTGCGGAGACATTCTCCAAAAGACTTCCAGTTGTAACAACACACACTTGCTATTTGGGGTTTTGTTGTTTGTGAAAAAGAGAAGTTAAAAAAACAATGTATACTTTATGTTCTACTTCATAATTATTCATTACTGTCTGTTGATCTGTCACATAAATCCCAATAAATAGTCTAAAGTTTGTGGCTATGAAATGAAAAAATATGAAATAGTTCAAGGGGCGTAAATAATTTTACATGGCACTGCACATGGTGGCAAAGGATAAGTTAAAATGTGAATAAAATGCTTTTTTCTTTGGTTGCACATATATATACTTTCTTTTTAACCTGTGGGATTTTTCTTTACATAAACCTTTTACAGTCCTACACAATTAATTAAAAATAAACCCCCTCTGTGTGGTGATGGGGATCAACTTTTCAAATAAATCAACTTTTCAGTCTCACCCTGCCACAGAAACATATAGGGTAAGCACTCTGGTATGTGAGGGAGGGCTCAAGAAAAAGGGAGGTGTGTGTAGGTGCGCTTGTGGGAATATTAGTGGAAATGTGTGTATAGCTGTGCCAGTGGTCAGCTTGTGAGTTGCATGCATTGTAGGGGAATTTACAAAGGGTCCCACATGAGGAAGAAATTAGTAGTTGGTGGCTTACAAATTCTGACAAACAACAATTTTCATTCACACAAACACACAAATACAACTTTTGGCCTCTTTCCTGTGATTATAATCAAACACCAGATGCAGTAATGCCTGACTGAATGCCAAAACACACACAACCTCGAAAGTTTCTTTTTGTAATATTTGCTCTTGAAAATATTTGTAAACAGTGTATCTGCTGCAGGTGTTGGTGCAGATTAAGAATCCATTTTTGGATTAGCACTGACTTGCATGTTTCCTTCTTTGCTTCAGAACTATAAACAGAACTGTCGCACCTGCAACAGAAGAGGTGTGTTTTAACAAAATGGGGCTCAATCTATATCATCACATTGCACTTTATTGTATTTAAACGTATAGAGACGTAAGCTTAAGCTTTTTCTTCTTCACTTATTCATGCACAAATAGGCACTCTCAACCTTTCAGAACAGCATAAAAGCCTAGATCAAACTACACATTCCCACGGTTAACTTGACCTAACAACTTTAATTATCCTGCAGATTTTCACTCTTTTCCCATGAATATTTTCATACTTTAGATAACTGCCAGCACCGTGATAAACTTTCATGACGCTCTTTATTAAGGCGATGTAGAAGAGACAAAATTTCATTTGGTGGAAAATGCAAATTGGAATATTTTCTAATAAAATGTTCCCTTTAAACCTTCATTTAAAATGGAAAAGTTATGTAAAAGTTTATTCTCCTTTGAGCAAAATATTGCTTAATAATGCGGGCCTGAATTACGAGCGCAATTTCCTGCTGCTGGCAACTCCTCAGCCCCAGGAGCCCCAGTGATGCCACTGTTTTCTGTTCAAGGGCACATTAACTGTTGTCCTCTGGGTACACAAGAATGCACAAAAAGGCAGTTTCACTTGTAAAGTGACTTTAAAACATCAACCTTCAATGATTTAAATTATGTATTTTCCAGGCACATAGTGCTAATTCAAAGCACAATCAAGTAACTATGGTATCTTGAGATGTTTTAAAAATGTGGCACAAATAATATATTATTAAACATGAAATAAATTTGACTTTGCAATGGGACACATTGAAATTGGTCTGTGTCTCTTTAAGGAGCTCCTGTTCTCTCCGCCATGCCACCTTTAGCACGTTGTCACAATGCCTTTGCATCTGTCACTTACAACCGTTCTTATGAGCGTTGGACTGAGGAGTAGGTCATTTGATAAGATCAGCAGAATTGAACATAGGAACAATTGTATTTTCACATATGGCATAGCTGATTTGTACATCTCTTTCTCTTAAAAAAGCATTTTGTCTCCTTCCTGAAGAGTTCCTGGTGGCTTAACGTCTCCTTGGTGTTTCTACTTGCACAAAATAATGTGAACAGACAAATGAGGTACCTTGAAGCATCTAGAAAGTGTATCCAAGGATGAACCAGAATCCTGTAGGTTGACAACTATCTTCAGAATATCTTACCTGATTTCCCCCAAATTTTCTTTGATTTCACAAATGGAAGCAGTGTGTTTGAGGTGTCGAACTAAATGATTTACTTTGGCAGCCCGAAAATGAAACTGCTTGTGTTGGAAAGTGTATATGTGCAGCTCTCAAGTTGAAAGAAGAAAAGGGCAGTGTAAAAAATTATTTATTACTCTGAGGTCAGGGACGTAGGTGCTTGCTGCTCTCTTGCTCTTTCTTCATTTTTCTCTGCAATGACACGTGAAAAATGTGCTTTATTTCAGTAATAAACTAGTCTGAATCCTCCCTCATCCTCTTGCACCCTTCCCAGCCTCTATACTTGACTCTAAGTGCCCTCATTTGCCTTCACCTGGGGCAAAACACTTATATTCATGTTGTATAGAAATATAGGGGCATATCGGCTATCAAACGGGACCAACTTGGCCATTAGTTTGTACACCTGTGCCAGTAGAGGTTATGTTTGTGATAGCTGATATGCCCTCGTGTCAACTTTGCTCTTCATGGATATGCCTCTGAGCTTATAAAAACACACTGAGAGATCTAAATCTATCTGAGCAGCTCTCTCTTGATGTGTATGTGTGCACAGGAAAATTGAGAATGTTTTTTTTGTTATCAATTTGAACAGGAATAAAAAGCTCATCAAATTTAAATCAGGGCTGTTAATAAAGTAACTCTTACTTACACTAAAGACACTAACCACAAACATGAAAAGAGGTGAGCTAGTGTGTGGCTTTCTAATGTGGGATTTAAACATTATCAGACATGCTGAGCTGTCTGTTGTAATTTCTGACAACAACCTTTTCAATAAAATGCTGTTGTGTGTGGCAAGGTTGAGTGAGGTAATGAACGCAGCATCTTGTTTGCCAGACTTCACCCTAATTGTACAGCAACATCAGTCATGCAGACTGACGCACACCAGCACATGCCCACATCATTCCTGAAGCTGTGACAGCAAATATTTGCCCACATGTGGGAGCTTCTTGTAGCTTTTGCCCAGAGTAAACACAGCAGTGTGGATGTAGAATAATAATGCGGTGCATTTTAACAGCTGCTTGGTCACACCGTGTTTGTATGGCTTGAGGGTTCTATTAAGCACTAATTTGTCACCGTTGGCTTTATAGGGGGAAAAAAAAAAAATAATAAATATATATATATATATATATATATATATATATATATATATATATATATATATATATATTAATTGGTCATATAGATGCATCTAAATGAAGTATTTTTAAATGTTCATGCTTCAATAAGTGAAACCTATTATCAGAGTATTAAAAAATATATATTTTTCAATAAATTTATGTGCATGCCTCCTGTTTGGTTTTTTGTATCGGTGTTTTGTTCTGTTATTGTTATTTTTTCCTTTTCTGTATAAATAATCAATACTATCTAATACAGCAATGTGGGGTTAATAAACAACATTGTAAATTATATCTACTTAATCCTTGCAGGGCCTTAGGTGGAATGGTGCATATTTCCACCAGTCAGTGGGCTGGTAAAACATGGCGGTGCAAAACATTTGATGACAAGCTCAGCTATAAGACATTTTCTTATAGCTGAGGCTTACAAATCTCTGGAGGCATTTTGGCTCTTTCTTCAGTACAGAAACTCCCTAAACTCTCTGGGAGAAGGAGGATAAATACTCCCATTGACATGCGATTGATTAATTTTTTTTAGGGATTTCTTTTTTCAGTATTTTCAGTTGATGAACGATCTTTCTTCAATAAAAAAAACAAAACTTTTGCATTAAAAAGCTCATAAAAGTTCATTTTGATGAAAAAAGGCAAAACTTACAAAAACAACACTGCACCAAATAAGTGCACCTTTAGAAATCCAAGCCCATTTTACCTTCAGTTTATGTTAGAAACAAAGTTTGCTGTCACTGTTAGGTTTTCAGGAATGTGTGTTTGTCTGTGCACATACTTGCAACACTGGGTTATATATATTTTTGTTTTGTTGTTGTTGAAAGATTTACATCGAAGCATTATACCTTTATGAGTCGAGTCTTGTCTTGTTCATGTCTGCCAAGCCATAATGAGTCAACACACACAGAACCTTTGTCTGTGCCTGATTTATTGCCCACACTGTGGCTCAGCTGTTTAGTTGCATGAACAGTGCAAACATTGCAATAAAAAATAAATAAAATTACCTTTGCGCACATGAAGTAACATGTTTTTAAATCTGGTCACAATTTAGAGCAATAATGTTTAATTTTTGTAACTATAAAAAAGGTATTTACATATACATTTGAAAGTATTTATGTATGTATTAAACAAAAAGGTTAGGCCCTTTTTATTACTGTGTAATAATTAGTCTAATTTATTGTCAAACTTATTTATATTTTCTTTCTGCAAGAATAAACGGATACCTAGGATTATAATGCCTTTTCATAATATACCTAATGATCGTGTCTTGAATTTGTAAGCTTTTTACATGTTAAACACTGTTTTCTATTGAGTCTCTAATGTTGAGATGACTGAAGGTGCCACACTCATCTGTTAAGACAGTTACAGCATATGCAAATGAAAATGTCTCTTACAAAAGTCAGGTTGTCTATTCTAACAAGGCCAGCCTGTTTACGATGAGGTGAAATACAAATAAATGGAAGGAATTAACACCATGGGAATGTCCTGTCACCATACTGTTCCGGAAGGACATGGATTCTCTTGGTTAACCCCAGAACAAAAACCAAACAAAAGGCCACTCTTAAATTCAAGATTTAAAAGTGGCCAACTCAAAGTTGTGCAAACAAGGCCGACTACAAACCTGACTCAGCTCTGTACGGAGGAGTGAGTCAATAACGCAGTGTTTCAAAAACAGTAGGGCTTACCGAACAAATCTCCAAGTCCTCTCCTCTGAACTCTCCAAAACAGTAGGTGGATTGTGTTTTACCTTGACAGAAATTCAGTACAATTCCGCTTATTTATATTATGGCAATTGATGTCTCCAGACACAGTAAAAGACACACAGATCTAATTTAAATGTAGAAATGTACAGATGAAAACGCTACAACGAAAACACGTTTGCTTTTTTAAACCCGTTTGATGTTTTTATTTTTCTTTAATATTGCTGTTAGAGCAGGCTATCCTTTATTTTGATGTGTTTCTGTTATAGCCAGCCACACTCTGTCAATCCTGCCTGTCTCCCTGACAGCAGCCTCTCCTGCTGTAATACACAGTTTGACCATCTTTTAGTTTGCTGTGTTATGATTGTCCATAAATGTGAGTCCTGCATTTGCCTCTGAAAAATTTTGCTGTAAAAAAGTCCCCGATATTTATAGTTTTTTTTTCTAATGTTCTAATAATTTTTGAATTTGTGTAATTTTTTTTGGTGTGTTACAGCCGCTTAGCTATAAATTAAATAACTAAGCTTGGAGACTTCCTTCCAAAAAAATAATAAATAAATAAATAAAAATTTGTTCTGTTGGCTGCAGTAGCAAATCTGAACAAATTAGTGGTTTTATAGGGATTTTCTGTGGACATTTCACTGGCAATGATTTATTTCATATAATCAAATAAATAGAATGCCCTATTAATTGCTGTTCTTTGAAAGATTTTCAAAATAATACACCTAATACACAATGTCTTAAAAAGAAATCTAATTTGGACTCAATCCATCCAATGACTGTATCTATACTAGAGATGTGCCGATCAGGTTTTTTCCTGCCGATTCTGATTCCGATCACCCACGAGGGCCGATCACGGCGGATCACCGATACCGATCACATAATTATTTTTTTTAATCATAAACCCTACCGGTTACATTATGTGGAAAAAAAGAACCATGAATTCACCTTAAATTAGACAAAAACTGGTTTTTAATAACTTTTTACAATTAGAAAACTAAACAAAACGGCATTGTGCAAATTGTACTGCTATCGGCAACACTATCTTTAACAGACTTAAAACATATGAAAGCTCTGAAGAGGCTAAATAATGCAAAGAGTCAAAATAAAACCTCTCAACATTGCCAAAAAAAATCAAGTATAAAACTTAACATTCAAAGGAAAATACAGGTTCCTTGCAATAAACACTCCTGAGTTACTGAATGAAAACTTCCTGATAGCATGGCGGCTAGCTGATTAGTGCTAGTTCTGATTGGCTGTTTCTGACTGAGCGGAGTAATTATGCAGAACAGGGAGGAGATCGATTATTTTTTTTAAGAGATTATCTGTCTCATGTTAGGACAGTGAAAGTTTTAATACGTATGTAAAATTTATTTTTTTAGGTTAGATGCTGCAGCTTTTAACAGGTTCGGTGTGAGAGTCACTACCAGGTGGAGCAGAAGCGAAGCTCCATCTGTGAAATATTACTACCTGTAGCAGCGGTTCAACAGCGAGAGCAGAACCAGCGTCTTACATCGCAGCTCGAAGACTTAAATAATTTTGCGGATTATTTGTTTAGCTTTCTGACAGTCATGTTAATCCGGGTGAGTGTTTGTAGCTGTGTGCTGCTTTACCTGCTATCTGATCCTCCGTATGTCTTTTTTTTACTACAGTGAGCCTCGATGTAGCCAAACTCCGTCAAGTATGGCATTGTTTTTATGCCATATTAGATTCGTCGTGTTGATGCATTTTGACGTGCTTCACCCCACGTGCTTCAAATTTCCGCCGCAACACCTAAACTTCCCCATTCACTCAGTGCTGTATAGTTCCACATCGCTTAGGATTTGTTGCTGCGCGTTTGCGCAGTGTGAAGGAAAAAGGAGACCAGCTGCACAGGCAGGCTGCGAAATGCGATGCAGGTGATCGGTTTGTGTGATCGGCAACAAGAGACCGTGATCGGCGATCACCGATCATACACTTTTTCACGGCAATCAGCCGATTATGATCGGTGGCTGATTATGATCGGTGGCTGATCGATCGGCACACCTCTAATCTATTTATTAACTTAATTGATGCTAAGGTTGAACGAAAGTGGACAAACCAAAGGCTACTGCATATGCTAACATATAGACCTACAGTATAAATAAACTAACAAGCTTAAACTTTGTAAGTGAACATTGTAAAGAAATCCTTATGCTTGCTCAAACAAATAAAGGTTTCAAGGAAACCAAACATGTCTTACTTTATCACATAATGACTACCACATAGCAAATGTTCTAATTTGATTTCTTCATCCAGCTTTTCATCACTGGTTGTTTTTTTGTTTTTTTTTCTTTGCTTGAAGGCAAATCAAGTCTCCAAATATCCAGAAGCAGATTGTGCCTGGCGAGATGAGGAAAGATGCCTTGGCAGATGGACATCCACACTCTTTATCACAGGTTGGAATGACATTATGGATGTGCGCAAATGAGTTCATTTGTGGTGTCGGGACAACATTCTCCTCACATCATCACTCCAGTACGTTACGTGATTCCTGCCAGGACCAACAGGAGTGTCTTGCTTTTCTACGTCTCATCTCTTTCCATGTCATTCACATGGAAAGTCATTTGTTTTGGACAGTGACTTGTCTAAGGTATTTTAGACTTTTTCATGCTTTATCTTAACCCTTAGGACATATCAGAAAGTAGTACAACAAATACACAATAAAAAAGTATAGAGAACAGAGTTTGTCAGCAGTTTGATGCACTACTTTTGATAAATTAGGTATCTAATTCTGAGTCAGGTGCTTTACTCTCCCCGCATGCATTACTCGGTGCATGCTTTTATTCTGGGCTGGGGAGATCTGCTGAGAGACCACTACAGAGTGCAGTCATGCCAATTCAGTCCCAGAGGGCCAATGAAGTAGCCTCTATATTCCCTCAAGCAAGCACAGAACAGGACCCTGTCTTTAAGCAGAACTGTTGTATTCTTTTTTTTTTTTTTTTTCCCCCATCTTTGCTGGCAGACCCCAACCAAAGCACTGTAAAGGCTGACAACTAGCCAGCTGTAGATGATTTTCATGGTGTTGTTGACCAAAGGAAATACAAATTTTAAAGCATATCCAATTTCAGATTCCAGTCATTGACCAGTTATGTTCCACTGTCTCTTTGGCAGCTGTTTTATACGACTGTTCTCTGACAATGGATCCAACGACACAACAGTTTTGTTTTTTGTTTTTTTGCCCCAGTTTCTAAGACAACAATTAGCCTAAACTGTCAGCAAAACTTTAAGTGTAATAAATTCATTTATACCACAGAAAGAGGCATTCAGGAATGCGCTGCTTCATTTGTTTGTTGATGACAAGCTTTGAGGAATTTGAAAATCAGCTAATGAAACACAGCTATTTTTTTTTTCCAACAAGACAGCTTTTAAATCACATTTTGAACAGCATATCTAAGTGATCTCAAAAATGTGCCTTTTGTTGTTTAATTACACACCGCCAAATACACAGAAACAGTTTATTTGATCAATTAGGCTTTCTTATCTGCTTTAATCCGCATTACAGAAGGAAATCACCATTTAATCATTTCCCGCTTATCCTTCACGGATGGCTTTTTTTTTCTTTTTCTTTTTCCAAGAAACTCCACTACACCAGATAACAGAATCACACAAGGAATATCTGTAGTCTCCACTCTCCCTCTAATCTCTTGTTCATAAAATAGGACTATACAGTGGCGATTTCTGAAATGGGCAACATGGACACGGTTTCTGAAATGTTGTTCGTCCAGGGCGGCAAACAGGCTAGGACCACCCCTGGGGGTATAGCTAATGTTCCTCAGACTCTTTTCACAAGTAAATCACAATTTTGTGTCCTCATATTTTAGACAACAACACAGGCTACTACAGAGCTATTAGAACAGTCTACAAGGAACTACACAACAGCAAACAATAACACATTATTTGGATGATTCATCCATTTGTTAAAGGTTGCAAATCTTGCTCATTTTAGAAAACTATGAGTTAAATTTAGAACGACTGTGTAAAATATAAATAAAGTTAAGACCAGCATCATCTTTACCATCGGTGGTGAAACAAAAATCACTCTTTGAAAAAGGGGTTGCATCAGGGCCATCACAAATTAACCCAGATAATATCTATAAACTTGTAGGCTTCTGTCAAATTTTATATGCTAATATCGATGACAGAATATAAATACATTAAAGTTGAGGACATGGCAGCAGAGAGAACATTTGTTCTGTTGCATAAACATAATTGTTAGTTGTAAAACTTAAGTTGTTGACAAGAATTTAGCAAAGAAGAAAGTTACGAGGGGTTTGTGGAATGTAGATGAATATTTAATGTGCCTGTTCTACAAATGGAGGGCCTAATGATTAGAGGGCTGGCATTAATTTGCCACAAACTGTGATCTGGGAACTATTAGACATGCTCTGATCTAAATGGTCAGGAAAGCACAAATCACAGTAAAAAGGCCTGCGATATGTGTTGGATCCAGGGGACTTAAGCTTTAGACAGTTTGAAGCAAGAACTTCAAATTAGAACAAAATTTTACAGGAAACCGGTTCACGTAGAAGGGCACATTGGGGATGTTTTCATAACTCTTAGTTCTGTAAATTAGCATAGCAAAGAATTAACCCTTTGTGACAATGATGGCTCAGACTGATACTTGAGTAAATCACTCTATATGAATAAGATGGCAGTAATGCATTTATGACCGACCATCATTAAGGGGGAATTATTTAAGTCTGTCAAGTTTATTTAACAACACATTTCAGCAACAAGTTAGTTCAAACATAACATCGTAACCGATTATGAAACAATCAACAAAGCATTTTGTCAAATGCCAACAAAAGAATAATTATCATCAAATGTACACTAAATATGTTGATCAGTGTTTCAGTTATTATTAATCAAAGACAACCCGGTAACACTTTATTTGAAGGGGGTTGAATAAGACTGTCATGACACTTTCATAAACATGACATAACACCTGTCATGAACATCAATAAGCCTTCATGAATAGTTATGACTGTTGTCATAAAGCGTCATTCGGTAAATTATGACACTTTTAATACAAAGTTGACATTATTCAAAATGTCTTTGTTATGACAACTTGACATTAACCAGGAAATCATTACTGTTTAAACTTTACCTTTAATAACATAAAGTTACCTAATTTTTAAAGTGCAATCAATAATACTTTTATAACAAATTTATAAATTTGTTATACCGAACAAATTTTATACCACGCTACAGTCTGATTTCAGGACTAATCACTAGTTTCGTAATGTAAAAGTTGAGCCTGTGAGCTAGCTGTTGCTCATTCCACTTTGTTGTGTTTAATCTCGGAAAACCGAGATGTTATAGTGAGACTGGTAAAGGTGAAATGGTGCTCTGACTGATATTAATCGTACTAAAGGTCATCCTGGAAGAACTAAGTTAAAATCTGCTGTAAGTGGTTTATCACTTTAAAAAGTGGTGTCTCTGTACAATGAAGTACTTTAAAACAAGGCTCAACACTGTTAGATGCTGATATCAATCATAAATTATATCAGCTGTTTCGTGATTTTTACTTTTTATTTTTTGCCAGAACTTTAGACAAAGAGTAGCTGTGTTTGTTCTGAATGATAGGGGGCCCAAATTAGTTGTTTTCTTATGAAACGGATTAATCATGGTGTGTTTAAAACTGCCAGGAAAAGAACCAGAGTCTCATGAATTATTTATCTAAGATAAAAGGGTCTGGCTAACATTGAATAATATTCGCAGTCTAAGGGAAATAGTATCTACAGTGCAGACAGAGTTCATGTGGGGAAACTGTATGTTAAACATAGCATCTTCCAGGCCACTATCTGCAAAGATCCTTTCAGTGCAGTCTGTACGCTGCATATTTTTGCTTGATCCAGCACTAAAGTTGTGTTATGGCCACTGCCTCTGTCTGTTTCCCCATGCGGTCTTTCTTCTTTGCCTTTATCTCTGGTTCCATCAGGAACACAGCACGCTCCAAGGGTAAACACACACAAATAAAGTTGCCCTGTCATTCCAGGACAGTTTATGTGGGACAAACCGATAACATCTCTCCGGTCCATTGTCTCCAGTGCACCATGCTGCACTTTGCAAACACAGAGAAAGCACACATCGGAAGTATTAATTTCAATCATTTGCACAGCTTTTTTTTTTTTTTTTCTCTTTTAGAGATGATGAGACAACGGCACCTGTCAGTAATCTGTTTAAAGATCTGGAGAATTTCTGGAGTCAATAATAATAATAAAAATCAAACGACTGTTATTCCATGGGTTTTAAGGTTTCGTTTTACTTAGATTTTCTCTTCCTTTTAAATTCATCTGCTCTTGCACATATGGAGATTGATTTTTGCACACGCTGTGTGCTAATGAATGTGAAGCAAGGGATCCTAATTTCACAGCTGCTGGAAATATGCATTTTCTCACTCTTCACTAGCTTATAAAAGTGATTGCAATCTTTCCGTCAAACCAGAAAGAGCCAGAATCATAGTAATCCTTCCCAAGGGCTTCAGGCGATGACCGGTTCTGCGCAAACTATGATTTTAAAAATTCTTACAACTTTCTAAATTGTTACGTATTCTTCAAAGAAGCATTCTCTTGTTACTAACAAAACTCTCATGAAATATGTCTGTACACTTTGACGCATACATATAAAACACACACGCACTGCACATGTGCCAGCACACACGCACACGCATGCAGACACAGCTTTCTGGTCAGGTTGCACTTGAGAGGTCCAGTGGTGGCAGCCCGCTCTCAGCGGGGCGTGTATGCGTGAGTGTGTGCAGGTTTCAGTGTGTGGTGTGGGGTCAGACTGGCCCTTGTTGATTTTGGTGCATCGAATTACTGCCCGTCCGTCACAACCAATTACGGTTTTGAGCTGCTGACACACACAACACGTGTCTGCGTGTGTGTGTGTGTGTGCGGCTGTATGTTGCTTACTTCCAGCTGTGGTGTGCTGAAAAGAAGAGCCCAAGTTCACTTTTTGATTTTACCAGCTTTAAGGTGTATCGTCATCATCAGTGTCGGTTTGATGCGTCGGTTTTATAACTGAGTTAAAAGAGGTTTCAAACTAATGCAAAGTATTTTGAGGCAAGTGATAAGGCATTCACACTCCACTTGTGTTTCCCTGGCAATGTCTCATGAAATGACTTTCTCTACATCTGGAGACTCCATTACAATTGAATCCTCATGTGTGACCTATGGTACCGTTTAAAGAAATGCTCTGCTAGCTACGAAACCAAAAATGTGTTTTCTCCGAGCACTGCTATTTGAGCTACGTACATCACATTTGCATACGTAGGCTTTTGTTGTCAACATGTCCATTCGGAGGGATAAGCTCAGTTTACCAGACATGAAACTGTCATGTTTGATTTTTTTTATTTTTTTTATTTTAGGATGTTTTCATGAACTTTCAGATATTTTAGTTGTCATTCAACTTGCCTGTACAGAAACTCCTGCACTTTGCTCAGGCTTCTTCATCCACACAAGATAGGTTCCCGCTCTAAGAAAAGTGTGAACGTGTGAACATAAAAGCAAATCAACACTTTAAGAATCAAAGAGAAAGTAAAAAAATCTGAAAGAAAATCAGGTGGTTTATTTTTTCTTTTCCGGGTTTTTCTTCACGGTTCCATCAACCAGTGTGGAGAAGGATCATTTTCTTGCCCTCACCGTAGGTGTCAAACAGGCCACACACAAATTGTGTGAGTGGGAAGCCCACAGTGTGATCTGCACACCCACACTCACAAGTCAGATGACTTACATGAGAGCAAGCGAGAAAAATATTACTGATTTTCTGCAGTTGTCTTTCACTAGTAGTAAAAGTGAGAAATGGTATCAATCATGTTTTTATGAGCCAATTTCTGGTTCTTTTTGTGATCTAACACCTAAATGTCATACATTTAGATTGTGGAGTAGCAGATTATCCCCATTTATCCACATTGGTCCTGGCGATCTTATTTTAGGATTGGTGAGTGCAACTTTCAGCAAGATGTTAGAAATTACAGTTTCAAGAACTGCTTCAGCAGCTAATTGTAATTTAGCTATATTTATTTTGTTTTTCTGTGACAATTACAAATTTGCAAATTTTACCCTGGACGTTTCTGTACTTGTTTGCTGTTGAACCAACAGACATAAAACTCTTAACTTGTGACTTCCAGAAGTGTGCAAAAAATATTCACCCAAAATGTAACGGTATTATTCATGTAATTGGTGGTTCAGTTTGTATCTGCTACAAACAGACAAAATGTCAGGGATCTGCTCCTATGTCGAAAATGTGGCTGAGGAATAAAAACTGGAAGAGACCATCAAAAATCACTCTTTTTATTTTGTCAATACAAAAAGAAGATGGAGAAAATACTTACAGTATATTGTGGTTGGGTTACGACTAGCCATGGGTGAAGAAATATGGAGAAAAGAATTACACACTCTGCTGAGAGTAAATCCAGTTATGATAAAAACCTAGGTGTTTTTATCATAGTGGTACATTTTCATTGTGTGGCATCTTTTTATTCTTGACTCTGTTCTCAACGAGATGCAATTATGGTACATTTAAGAGGTAAAAGATGATTCTGTGAGAAAGCATTTCTTTACATGTAAGAATTCCTGAAGTTGACCACATGCAAAGCATAATCAAAAGATAGGAGTAGGATATATCAAAGAATGAGTGTGTAACTCTTACTAAATTTGTCCCAAGCTAAAAAAAAGTGCAGACAGAAAACGTTTCTTTTTTTTTCAGCATTTTATTAGCCAATCAACCATCAGTGCAAAACAAAATTTCAAATGACTGGTAAATTGATTTCTGCATTACTAACCGATGTTGCAGAAAAACGAGCTCAAAAATAATTTCAGACCAAATTTTAAAGCAATTTAAAAAAACAAAACTTCTGTCTTTGGCTTTTGCATCTTTTTTTTTTTCCGAAACCTACTCCTCTTCTCCCTCTTTCACGTCAAGCTTTGCAATTCCCAGGATGCCATGCGTGAGACGGCGGAGCGGATAATGGAGCTGGAGAAGGCTCTGAGGGATACCATGAACACCTCGGCCCATAGGGAGGCCCTTTGGGCGCAGGAGGAGGCGGCCCGTGTTCAGGCCCAAAGACAGGTTCATATGATGGTGCACACACTTATGGTGGACCACAATCCTGCATATTACAGACCTATAAATGCACACAGCCTCATGTACAGTATCTTTTCATGGGAGCAACACCCCCATGCGGTTACATGTGTATCTGCAGCCTGATTGGTGAAACTTAATTCTTTTGTGCGATATAGTATGTTAACCCAAAATAATTCGTAGTTGTGTTTTTTTTTTGTTTTATTTTTTTAAAGAAGCTTTTGTCTTGTTTTGCTCATAGCTGAAATTCTAAAGCAAATAATCAAATCAGGAATAATTAAAGTGGTCTGGGTTTATTTTCCTTTGTTAAATGTGTCTGCATGGAAATGTGTGCACATTGAACATGCCGTGCATCCGCGCGTATGCAATATGTAATATGTATTTTTACAACAAACCGACTTTAGGTCTGCAGACTCGTCTGCCTTTTTTAAACATGCATGTCCTGCTGTTTGTCTATGTTTTCGACTGCTAGCTGGTTGCTCTACATATTAATGTGGGCCAATAAAAAAATAAAAATAAGAAAAATGAATGTGTGTGCTTTTGAATGTGAGTGTAGGTGTGTCTGCGGTGGGAAAAAGAAACAGGGCAAGGGAGCATGTTTCCTCTCGGTGTGAGTGTGCATTTGAATGAGAATGACCTTGCATTACTTATGAGTGCCACAAGTAATTTGAGAGCTAACGGTGGTTAAAACTAGAACTAACATTATGAGGTAGAAATATGTCTGTATTTCTTTGAGCACACTCTCTACCAGAGCTTGAAACATAAAAAAAGAGAACTGGTCGACAGCAGAGCCAAGTTAGAGAAGGTCAGACTTAGTTTAGAAGATTCTGCCAGAGCCAATGTTAACTGTGGCTTGCTTTTTCCTCTTCTGCATACTTTCACGCTCAACTTGCATTCAGCTTGGATACTGTGTTTATTAAACAATATTTTAATCCTCTGAGAAGTCGGAAAGAAATGAAAAGCAGTCTTGAGGAACTTGTTGCATGTGAAGAAGTAGGTTATTTAGCTTCAACCCAAGTTAACTCATGTGAAGAAGAGACAGAACATGAATTGTGAGACATTAACTCCCAGTGACTCCAAAAGTTCCAGTCAACTTGCTTTTTATTTACACAATTTTAGAACTTTTCTGGACATTAAGAAAATAAGGAGCCATGTAGTCACACTAGCAGTTTACAGTGCTTTATAAAAAAATACTCTTAAACCTTGAACTTCTTCACTTAGACATATTGCAGATGTAAATAACAGATCAACACAAATTAGTGTGTGAATGTGAAGCCTAAAGAAATACCTCTAAATAATATCTAGTTCCTTTCAGACCATCGCCACAATAAAACACGGCAGTGGGAGTTTTATGTTGTGGGGATCCTAATTTTTTTTTTTTTTTTTTGGAGATCGGAAGCAGGATAGATGAAGCTACTAATGAGGCTTCACTGAAAGACAACATGTTAGTACCAATAAAAGACTTGACTTGGTTAAAGGGGTTTACTTTCTGCCAGGGCAATAACTTTAAACATTCACCCAAAGCTACGATAGAATGGTAATCTTAAAATTACTCAATGAAAGTGCAGAACTTAATTCACAAATGTTCTTTTTTTTATTATTTGCTGAGCTTCAGTCGTTTTGACAGTAAAGCTAAATAAAATAAAGAACTATTGTTTTAAGATCTTCATTAGTAAGAAAGAAAATATTCTGGAAAGAATATCTCATTTTCTTTCCACTTGCATAATAACGCACTACTTTATTTTGATCACACAAAATAATAATAATAATAAAAAACATACATTGCAACTTGTGATTGTAGTCCAACAAAATGTTAAAAAGTTAAAGGTATCCATCTCACTACAGATGCCCAGACTCTGATGCTCACTGGTAGTTGACAAATTACATTTTTCTAAGGTTTCAGAAAGAAAAGAGAGGAATGTGATTACAGACCAGAAAAAGGGTCACGTCTGTCGGAAAGACCACCTGACCCTGGCACTGCTTCAGAGTGCCCTACTAAACTCTCATTCTCTCACACCCTCTCTTTTTGTTTGATTTTATTTCTTCCCTCTGTCCCAGAATAATAAGTCTCATGATGTGTAATGAGCTGAAAATCTTCTGTCAGCCTGACCTGATGAAATGTAACATGGGTAATGCCCCAGGTCACTTTTCTTCACACCCCAATCCTTTAAGTCTCTCACTCTGTCTCTGCCCCTTTCAGCTTTTTTCTTTCTCATGAAATCACCTCTACCATCCATCCTTGTTCTTTCCCATTGGCCTTCTTAAGTTGTCTCATGCTATTATGTCCGCGCTGCCTTCCCAATGCATTTTCTGTCGATTTCCCACTTTGGCGTTTGAACTAGGCCTTTGAACCAGGAACATGGCATGAATGCACCAGAGGGATTTGGTCTCTACCTTTGAGCTCTCAATCAGCTTATCAACTAAAGTGTACTAGCCTTAGCCAGCCTTAGTTTGGTTGGAGAGCCTTTTCTTGAAGCTGAGCTAAATTAGCACGCACAGGATCACCCCTAAGCAGATTAAGTCCCTAATTTTTGCTAAAATTCATTGTATTCCTTATTAATGATGTGATTGTGCAATGACAACTACCCTGGGTGGTGCACTAATGAGGGACTGGCAGGAGAAAAGCTAAAAACTGACAGTCATGGTGGTACATCGAAATCAAGTTACATGTGTGAACCTTGACTTTCAAGATAAAAAAAGGAGTGTATTTGCATACATTGAGGTCTGCAAAAAAAAATAAAATCTTTGTAAAATAAACCTTATTGCATAGATTTTAATTTGAGAAAATTTTAAAAACCACATGCCACTTTTCTTCCATGTCATAAGTATGCCCCGCTTTAATTTTGTCACCTCAAATCCCACTAATGTACAGGGAAAGTTGTGCTTTTAACTTGACACAATGTGAACAAAGTTCAAGAGGTATTAAGACAGTTTTTCCTGTGTACCATAATTTAAATTCACACAGCCACATGTCTGTCTGCATCATACGGCGGAACTGTTGTGATTAATTGATATACTAAAATAAAAATTCTTCACTTCCATTAAGATTCTTTGTATTCGCTTACAGTCTTTGAAATCTTGTTCCATATGTGATATTCATGAGTATCTGACATCTGTGAAACACACCTAGAAAGCTGGAGGACATACAGTGTCCCAAAAATGTGTGAACGATTTGGTTCCTTCATAAAAGATGCCCCTTGCCTTTTTCATGTCTGACCCCTGCTGTTGTTCCTCTAAATGCTATCCTTCTGGTTCTTTCTTCCTTGTATCTCTTTTAGTCGACTGTCTTTTAGGCTTGTCGTATAATAAATCTTCAAAGTAAGTCAAATAAAGATAATGAGACACTCTTTTATTTTTATCTGAACATCTTGACTAGTTCTGCATCCTATTGTGAAGTAGTTGTTGTTGAGCAATTAGAGCCCTTCCTGTGTTAGGATAAAGATGCCCTGAGGTCACATCCTGTCTATCAGGCACTCCGCTTGGACACATAGGCTCGCATTGGCTGGAGGGCATGAGTGTGCAGAGGAAGGAGATGCACTTGAGAGCTTGAACATTATCTTCAGTAGCCCTGAAATAGTAGCACACTTATGAGGAAGATGAAATAAGTGGTGAAAGGAGGCGAGTAGAGGGGAAAGTCGTTTCCATCCCAAGGGTCATTGAACATGCCATTCAACTAACCTATGAACCACAATAATTTTACCTCCTTCAAGATGTCGACTGTCCATTGATTTCCATGTTTAGGCTGTCATTTCATCTCATCTTAACCATTTAAGCACTCACAGGCTTTACTGCTCACAGCCCACATGCAGTGAGGGGGCAAAACTGATATTTTGCGTTTTACTCTAAAATAAATGAGTTGCGATGAATCCCCTTTTCCTTGGTCTTCCTACAGTTAACTCACCACCAATCCTTTGGAAGTTATATCAAGAAGAGTAATGCAGTCATATATATATATATATATATATATATATATATATATATATATATATATATATATGCTTGTCCTGTGTAAAAGTTGTTTTATATTCCTAAACCAAAAAAATATATGTTTTTCTCTTGTTTGTGAAGAACTGATAGTACTTGTGATCAAGAAATATTTACATCTAGAAATAATTAATCTTTCCTTTTTCATTATAAGTGGGAACACATTACAGGCAAAAATAGATTAACAGAGTGGGCTCCTATGCCTTCATGTGCAAATGCGCTCTGTTTTTAAAGTTCATTAAGCTTTGCACTGCTAAGCAGGAATATCTGAGACACCCTGCCTCTTATAAACACTCTTCCTGGTGAAAGATGAAGACCTCAGGATGAAACGGGCTTCGGCTCTAGCCACTAAAATCAGCACTTTAGAACATAGCAATGTGGTTATTGTGGGAAGTTCTAACACCTATAAACCTGTTGTCCCCTTAAATAGTTGGAGGAGCTGATGGGAGCTTTAGAGAAGACTCGCCAGGAGCTAGATGCCACTAAAGTACGTCTGTCCTCCACTCAGAAGTGCCTACATGATCGAGATGGACACCTCAATCAACTGCGGCAGGAGAGACGCAAACAGCTGGAGGAGATCCTGGAGATGAAGTAAGCTCACCAGCTGAAAGTACATTACCTTCCACTTTAGGTCAGTTTATATCAAAATATTACACAAGTCCAACACACCACTCTGATTCGTACGTATATAGAAATCCCTACCTAAACCGCTTCAAGCTAAAACTAAATGATGGATGTTAGGTTGCTTTTTGGACCCCTTCAGACATCTTTGTGCTTCCACTTTTAAATGTATTCTAGCTTCAACATAGCTGGTTCAATGATTTAATTTCCTTCTCAGCGTGTCATCAAGTTCAACAGACGGCCATTAATGACCCATCAGTTTAAATCAGGTTTGTTGAAGCAGAAAAACATTTCAAACATCCAGGGCAGTCAATCCTGGGGACCAGAGATGGGAAACACAGTATTTAAAGGCATACATGCAATATAAAAGATAAACTGAGTCGACAGTTGCTAATTATTAGTTATTTCTCACTGCTGACCTAGTTCCCCTCTTTTAGCTTGCATACAGTTTTATATATATATATAAGTTATTTGCAAAGTATCAATACTTCTTAATTTTTTTATGTATTATATTATGTTTTGAGATACACCAACAAATAGTAATGCATAATTGTGAAGTGCAAGGAAAATTATGGATGTTTTTGAAAACCTGTTTTCCATATTTCTGTAAATTATGTACAAACAAATTCAGCGCCCTGATTTACAAGTTACTAGTATTCCTCTACCAGTTTTGCACAACAGTCCAGAATTGTCTAGATTCCCATGTGTGAGTGTGTATGTCAGTGGGTATGTGTGACGTGCTTTGAGTTATCTGACTAAAGGACTAAAACCACATATCTGCCTGTCATGTGCTGCAGAGAAATGCTTTTAATGTGAGCCACAGTAGAGAGAACATTGGCACGTGTACACTGAAAAGACAACTTTTAAAGTCCATTATGCTGCTTTGATCACACAAAATACTGAAAGAATGTGTACACAGGGTAGTACTTCTGTCCTGTGTGTGTGTGCGTGCGGGTGAGCGAGTGTTTGTGTCTGTTAGAAGAGCGCGCAGCTGCCAAATGCATACCCTATGCATGTCTCTGTTGTAATACAAACCATCTTCCTGTCTGTTTTGATTTCCGACGTCTAATTTTACCAGGAATGTTAATCAGGAAGCATCTTTTTTAAATAATAAAGACACAATCTGTGCTCAAGGTGTCTCTAACAGAACTGCTTTGTGACCCAGCATGTGAAACGCATCCATGCCGTCGTATGGCACTGTGCTTACGCTGGTATTCTATTACCATCAGAGGATGCCTGAGAGGAAGACGTTTAGTGTGATGGTTGGTTGACATACACAGCAACAAAGTCTATTGGAATCTTTCCCTTTGTGTTCGAGCCTCTCCCTAGTCTAAACTGGTAGGAGTTAATGAAGGGGGCACAGGGGGCATGAGTGTGTGTGTGGTCTGTTATGCATTGTATTCTATGTGCATGAAGAGGTTGGGAGCTGGGGGTTTGGGGTCACTGATGATGAGGATTAAAGAACTGTTGAATTGCGAGGGGGCAAAGCTTCGTGAGACAGAATGGGCCACAAAGATACGCATGCAAAATGTACGCACAACCTCAGTGGAACTCGCATGTAATCACTCACGTCTGCAGACATGCACATACTTACACAAACTGTGGCTTTTTGCTTTTAAAGAAAAGGGGTCTATACTCCCCACAGCACAGCTCTGGCCCAAGTTAGCGGAGAGAAAGCTAAGCAGGAAAGACACAGGGCAGAGAAAGAGGGGCAACAAGAGGGATAGATAGGAATAATTCAGGAATGAAGGAGGACAGGGCAGAGTGAATGGGATAGAATAAAGGGGCTGCACAAACTAAGGTATTCCAAATCTTAGGAATCATGATAGAAGTTTGACAGAATGCCAGGATTCTCTCTCTCTCTCCTCTATAATGTGGCATTTGTCTAGGTCAACTGAAGCAAACTGTGTGAGGTATGTTCCACAGCGAGCCAGGGAGGCTCTGTATGAGCCTGTGTGTTTTTTGTTTTTGTGTGTGTGTGTGCTTGTAAGCCAGAAGGAGAGAGAGAAAGAGAGAGAAAAAAAATTTGGCTTTTCAACACTGGTAATGAATAAAAGAGACAAGGAGAGAGAAATCATATTCAATATCCTCTCATGGCCTGCTGGGTTTCCTTAGCTCCCAATGTTTATGTGTGTGTGCGTGTGTTAATGTTAGAGAGAGCTTATTATTATCGTTTTCGGATATGGAGCTGAAGGCTTGATGTATAAGGAGCAATACGGGTCTCTTCTATCACCCCACACCAGATTAAGTTTCCACCGTACTGTACAGTGTTCACACACACAGACGCAGATGGTCTCCTGAGGAGCTACTCATTAAATAATTCTGGGGTCACAGGGTGTAGGTGCGCAATAGAGAAATGATGTGTTTGGACGTTTTGAATAGTCCATCATTGAGATGTTTCTATAGTCAGAGTTGGATAACACTTCATGCCATTACATCGCAGATTCTGAAACTAATCCTTATGCAGACGTTAAAAACGTGGGTGAGCTTACTTGGGTTTACATTTTGCGATGGGAATTGATAAGAAAAAAGGTGGGGATATAATTGGAGATAGTAAAACGAGACAAAAAGAGGGTAGAGGTCGGTTATACTTAGTATAATGACATGCAGGAATTATAGGAAAAGGTGAACATATAGCACAAGATAAGTTGTAGAAAAGTGCATGGGCAAAAGTTGTAAAGGAATGGAAAAAAGATGATGTAGAAGGAAAAGTAGGGAGGATGGTGATGGAGAGAGTGTTAGATGAAAAATATGTGGAGTATTGCGTGGAGCTGTGAAGGGTGGGAGGGAACAAAGTGTGGCTGGCATACAATGACACAAGGACGGGTATTGAGAAGAATGACTGAACACAGCCTAGCTGTCAACAGAAAAATGTAATTGTGTCAAAATACTAGGTTCTTTGATGGAAGGTAAGCAAAACGTACTTTAATGTAAAATGCTACTTTTTTATTTGATTTTTTTACCAGTTAGTAGGTCCTACGAGGCAAGATGTGCATTAATTGAGAATTGCAAAAGCTTCTGATGTATTTCTGGCCGGATATTTGACCACTCTTCTTAGCTGAATTGTAGCTGTAATTTGAATTGGTGTGTTTTCTCAATGAGTTCAACTTTCAGTCATCTTGCTGTTGATTTGAGGTGAAGTTCAGGAATTTTGAGGACACTGCCCTGGCGGAGGACCTTTGATTCGTCATTCCGCCTATCTAAAACTTTGTTTTAAAACTTTGTTTTAAATATTACTGGCAGAAAAAAACCCTCCCTCAAAGTATGATACTATGACCACCACCGCCATCTTAAAGAGCCAGTACAAGGCTCCAGGGTTTGAAAGACTCAGCTTGACTCTTCCATTTTGGTTAAAATTTTGGGATTGTTTTTTTTTTTTTTTTTAACTGGTATCCTGTGATTTCAAACTCAATTCATTTTGGACTGTGACACTGGTGTTCCAGTAAAATCAAACTTAATATTATGTTCCTGGGTTATTTTTGAACTTCCCAACCAATTCCTGTTTTATCGAGGTTGACAGTTTGTTTCAAAGAGTTGAAATTTGGACAGAGCTGGTTGTTCTGACTGGTCAATGACCCCCAAAACACATCAAACCATGATTTACAATGTATATGGCAGGCTATCATTAAAGGCCCCAAAGTACTGAACTCACGCCTATTAAAAAATGTGTATTTGTCTTTAAAGCCTGGACTTTGGCAATCCAACTTGTTGCCAAGGACTCAGAGGGTGCTCAAATACCCAACCAGAATTATGTTCAGACTTTGTCGATGGCAACAAGAAGTGTGCAATCAAGGTGCAACTTGCGAAAATGAACTAAAGCAACAATTAGTAGTTGTCTTTATCTATAATGTTACAACATTATGACTCATTGAAACTTCATATGGTTCTATAGTTACGCTCTCTGACTACACTGCGTTACTAAGGAGAGGCAAAGAAAAAAAAACATATTTTTACAAACATGTCTCTAACTTTAATCCTCTTCAGTCCTTGTTGATGTCCTTACATGTAGCTCCTAAAGACATGTTTTTAAAGCATTTTCTGGGTCTACCACGCTGCCTCTGTCAGTTTATGGTCACTGCTGTTTCTTTCTCTTCAAGATATTTCTCACTGACTTAAATTCTGCTAAGTATTCTTTCTTTAATGGTTCTTTCTGCTATGGTAAAGTTCTCGTAAAAATGGAGGTACAAACTGAATCAAATATATATTTTGACTTCCAATGCTTTTCTACAATTGAGTTTGTTCTTGATGGGTAAAGATAACTTTTGTGTTGTACGACATTGTGGAATGCCTCAAATCCCCATTGAGGAGTCTTGACCAATACCTAAATAACATATGTATTTAACTCAAATACAGGTATTACTTATGTATGTTGCACCAAGAAGAAGTGGTATGCATTGTTAAAGATTGTTATTATAGATTTAAGTTGCCTTTCACAGAAGTCTTGCTGGTCAGTGCTCTTGTAATTGCACCGTTTGGCACTCGGATGCTATTCACTAAAAATATAATCTGTACCAAAGGAAAATCAAGTATTTTACACAGTGGAAATGAAATGAGATTTAAACTCTAACCCCAAATTAAGTTGTGTTCATTATATGCTCACATAGCCATTTAGTTACACTATTTTATGGCATAACGAAGCTCAAAGGAGTAGCAACATTATGACTTTAAAATCCCCTATGTAGACATCCTGTCTGCAAAGCTCCATCGCCATGGTTACTCTGACTAAACAGGCAGAGAGACCAGCTATACTGGTAAGGTCATGTCCCCGCTCACTGATCTCTCCAAGGGGCCTTGACACACACAGACACACTAACGCACACAGAGAGCTTGCAAACTCTTACATGTGTGCAGCCTGTGCACACACATAGTGAATCATGTTTGCATCTCAAAAAAAGCATTCCAGTATATAATCCTGAACAATGTTGTACTGCAGAGAACAATTAAAAAAAAAAAAAAAAAAAAAAAAAAACTTTCTTGGTGTTCGTGGAATAATGTAGTTGTGAGCGTAGAAAATATACTCGCAGACCCTCATAGGCATTCACATAGCTACATTCACACAAGTACTGGTACCACGGTGCAATTGTTTTCATAAGTAATGATGAGACACAGAGGGTCACACCACAGCTTGTGAATGGGATTCTCTGTGTTGCTGTGATGAGGAGGGGCTGACCACACATCACCTTCCTCCCTCTTCATGCAGATTTGTGTGTGTATGTCGCCTCGTGGGAACCTCTGGTCATTCATCATGTCTGTCTAGGCTCCCCTGCCCTATGACACACATGTTTACATTCGACGTGTGTGTCAGCTGTCCGGCCTATAGGTATGTTATTATGTCAGCGCTACGTCCAGCGCCACCCTTATCTCCCTTTCTCCCTTTTATTTGTGAATGGATGACTTGATCATTTTTTAAATAGCTTTTTCTAAGTCTTTGTTCTGTAAAGTTTATGAAGAAGTGACTTCTACATACTGCTTGAATCTTAATGTATCAGTCCAATACGACAGGTTTTGTTTTAGTTTGACTCTCAGACGGTGGTGGTAAGAGTTTGTTCTGTAGCTGGTGGGTTGCTGGTTCAAACCTGTACACCGCTTTTCTCAGCGTATCCTTGGGCAAGACATTTTACTCACCTTGCCAACCGCACCACTGCATGGCAACCCTGTCTTTGTCAGACTGCTCCAAGACAGTTGTGACTACTGTGTTGCTTGTCACCAACAATCAACAAAGTGAATTAATTCATGTGAACGTGTGTGTGTGAATGATTGAATGTTGTGTGAAGCACTTTGGAGTCCTCTGGACTAGATACAGAAGTAAGTGCAAGTGCAAGTCAGGCCATTTACCATTTTACAAGAGATTGCACAGAGCAATGTATTTAACCCAATGATCCTGGAAGCTATCTAAGTATATTTTTACATACTGATTGCAGTTCTGTCTTCAAACAGTAGCAGGCACCATTAAAAAAAATGAAGATTACCCCACACCGGGAATAGCAGAAGAAAAAGAGCGTTAATTCACAAACGTTGCTTTTCTTTTTCCTCTGAATGTGTCTTATTTTACTTATGCAGCTATTGATAAGCAGTACATCAGGAGTTCATCCTAAAGGTGCAGCTAATCCCAAATACCCCATACTTTGCAAGCGTTTTATTAAGCTCATATGTGACATTGTAGAAATGGAGTATTTGTGACGCACAAAAGCAGAGTCACTGCGTCAACTAACAGAAGAGACGCCACATTAAAACAGGATGGAAAGATGCTACATGTGGAATCCACTTTTAACCTTGTGCTAAGTTGCCCTCTTTGGTAACATTTTTCTTTCAACGGCTCATCTGACTTTTTTTTACCTCATCACTCCTTTGACACCAACCTCTTTAACTACCAACCTCCTTAACTTCCTCTGGGTATTAAATAACACTCCCGCCCCTTTGTGTGTGTTTTCTCCGTTGTTCTATCTCCAGACAACTGGAAGACGGCCTGGAATTTATCACACATACCTAATAATTGCTATCACAGGAAATTGTTCTGAGGAAGTAGGTGCAGTAGCCTTGCTAATTAGTGTCTGTCGTAAATACACACGCACGTACTTGCACTTAAACACACAAACCATATTCAAGTCAATTGGTCGTTTATACATAGAACCCCTGAGAAGACCAGCTGTGATTGGCCTCAGGGAGGTTAACACCCCCAAGTTTGCCTCAAAACTGATTGTGAGTTGGAATGTTTGTGTGTGTGCAAGTGGGCAATTGGTTAGGCAGGCAGTGTGGCAATAAAGAGGCAGTCCAAGACACCACCCAGATGGAACTAGTGATGGCCTTCTAAACAACAGTCCTGCCCTCAGGGTCACCAGAGGAAAGGAGAGAAGGCCGAGTAAGGAAAGACGAGTTTGATTGTTGAGTCATGGGTACAAAAGAGACTGAGAGAACTTATGTTTTACAAAAGTTTTTATAATGGTGATTTATATTGAGTCTAGGTTGCTATGAAGTGTGATCAGATGTTATACAGTTAGTTGCAAAGTTTAAGGAAATTAACGTAACCAATAAGACCTCTTCTGCAGTATGTTTTAGTCCTGCCAATAAAGCCTGCAGCATATTGATAATAAAGATCCAATGAAAGGAAAGGATCAGGGCAACTGATATTATTCTGTGATCCTGATTAAATGAGAAGATATGAACTGCTCATTTTAAAGAGAAGTGGAGCTTTAAACCACTCTCGTTAAGCATCGTACAATCAAAGCAGGCAAGTATGTTGGAGCTAAAGGGCTTTCCTGGCATTGATATAGCTTTTTGTAAGATAACCATTTAGCAAAGGGGACTATTTATCAAATGATCAATCACTTACCTGGCTGGGTACATCAATTTATCCAGCCAGATAAATTGATGTAATGAAACTTTTGGGGTGCTAAAGAAAGTTCAGCAAGAATTGATACAGTTCTCTTAAGATGATTCAACTAAGGCAGGGATCTGCACCCTGTGGCTCCGGAGTTTTTATTTCCTCCACAGTGGCCTAAATAAGCCTGGGCTAAAGTTAATTCAGCACTGTTTTAAATAGATGTACTAAACTGCTTTGACATTGTGCTTTCCATTTAATAAAACGATTTTATTGATTTGTTGTTATAAAGCTAGAACATAAACCTTAAAAATGTGCTTCTTTGCATGGTGGCACACTTGTTTGCACTACTCTTGCAGCTGGAATGCCCTGGATTGAAATCCTAAGAAGAGGGCTTTCTCCGTGGGGTTTACATGGTCGCTGCATTTTCTCATGTTTCTCATCCTCCAATGGATTCTCTGTTGAGCAACTCCTTGGAGCTTTACACAAACTGTATGTATTTCTCAATGACACCCTTTGAAACATATGAAATGTTTGTAACCATGCCGAAGAAACATCTGTCAAAAAGACCTGAGATTACTGAAACAGCAAAGTTTGTGAAAAATAACATTTCTGTCACTCTCAAAACCTGTAGACACAACTGCTTAGAGATTTAGCCAGAAAGTCAAATCCAAGTTTGGGTAAATATGCAAGTACATGGACTGTCTAGAAGATGAACATCAGGAGTTGATTAAAAGTACAAATAGAAAGTGCACTGAGTAATTTTTAGACACAATGTGGGATGGGTTGCTTTAAAATGCATCTGTATGTTGTTGGGGATGCTGTGTAAAACAGCCATTAAAATGGTGGCCTAGTAAAATGCCTTTACGGTTTACCAATTATAGGCACATGAAATACTGGTATACCCACACAAGTGATTCAGCAGAGCTTACTGGCATTTTTTTCACACACTGTAAACACTTCCAAGCCTCTGTGGTTGGACACACACCTGAGCCCAGGCTATGCTTTTTCTCCTTTGTTTCCAGTCCTTATCTGAGTTAAAGTATGTGTTTACCTTCATCTGCCCATATCTGCATCTCTGTTACCCCCTCTTTCTCATATGATAGAGATCAGGTAAAAGACTCTTTAACTGCAATTCTACTCAGTCTCACCTGACTTCCTCCAGTAAGTGCAGCGTAACGTTATGCAGCACCTTTAGTAAATGCTTAAACATTGTGGATTTTTTTTTTTTTTTTTACTTGCAGGTTTTTGGCCAAGCACATCTTTCAGTGTAACTCTGAGGGTCCCCATGAGTTTTTAATAGAGAACAATAGCTGAACGGGCCATTTCCCAGCTCTGTGTTGCTCCAATACTGCACAACAGTCAACATGCACCAAATCAGCCCCTGGCACTTAGGGAATTTGTGTGTGTTTGTGTCTCATCTGGTTAATTCTGGGATGTAGACCCAAACTGTAATTATCATTATGTACTTCTCGGCAGAGCTAGAAAACAGCCTGAACAAGTTTGGATGAGTATACGCGCATATTCTTACTTATGAGCATTAAAAGTGTTTTTGTGCAAAGGAAAACATGTGAATACATGATTTATTTTTGGTGTTTGTGTGTGTGCAAGTGAAAGACAACGCACCCACATGTATGCATACACCAAGCAAAGTGAGGGACATAATAGCTGTTAATAATGAATGATGGGTAGATTGTGCCAGCAAATACGTGATGATTTTTCTCGCTCTTGCTTTGAGGCTTGTTTTCAGCTAAAAGGAGACATATTGAGAAAATGACTGGTATCTTCAGGCCACTGGGTCTCCAAAATGTAGGACAGCTATGAAAGAGAGAGAAAAACTGAGATCAAGAAACGAATGAGGATACCGCAAAAGAGAAAATAAAAAAGAGGGAGTAAAAGTTTCTGTTAAGATTTAAAATGTTATCAAAGAAAAGTTTTACTTTGTCTTGCTTGCGGTAAGAATATACCATTCACAAGTAGCACATAGACTGTTAACTTTAACAACTCTGTAATAAAACTTTTGTCTGGTTTTAATGAAATTAGAAGTGGTGTCCAAGAAAAAAAGGAAATAGAGAGCAAAGCCATTAAATAAAAGTACAGAGAAAAAAAATATGCACAAAATGAAAGACAATTATTTACAGTAAGCGTCAAATCTTTGCATAACAACCAGTTTATTCAGAGCAGTTCTTCCTCTCTGAGATTTGTATGAGGCAGAAAAGGTTTTAATGTGGGTGGACAGACTGCATAGAGACGTAATTGCTTACCACTAAACAAACAGCGAAAATACTGCAGACACAAGATTTAAGAAAGTGTGAAACAAAACAGCTGCATTACTATCAGGCACAAAGTGTTTTCATAAAAAAGGTTAAGTTTAACAAAAAAAAAAATCTTGATATTGAGAAATTAATCTTTGCATCCAATTCCAAATGCACAATGTGCACAATGTTTTTTTTTTTTTTTTTTTTTTTTTTTTTTAGCATGCAGTTACTAAAGCCTGAACAAGAGTGGGTCCACCATCATCATCATAACCTACAGCCTGGATGCTGACATGTGAATCATTAATAACTGAAGAAATTGTGAAGATTATAATGTTGATAAGATATCTCTCGGAGTCCATCCTTCATTTTCATTTGTGAATATTTTGGATGCTTTGAAATGCATTTTTTTAAAATTCATGAATGGGCATGATTCCAATCCCCACCAAGTGTAATGGTCCACAGATAAATTTATTAAAATGAATTTTGTGAATATTTTGTATCTCACAGTGAGATGCCTAACCCAGTCAGGCATAAGAAGGCTTTAGAGAAACTACATTTGAAAGTGAGGTTGTGTGGAGTAAATATGATTTTTGAGCATCATATTATAACCCTAACCCTAATCTGGAGAAAAATACATCCTTGTCCATAGCTTCCTGGTCTGATGCAATGGATTTGAGAATGCAGGTCAGCATACTAACCTGATCTATATAACCAGAGACCATTTCTCAATTTTTGAATGATGAGGGAAGTGGTGTGATAATGTCATCCTGTCTATGGCATAAAAGTTGATTTTCTGAATTGTTTGTATTATCCAAGTTCCTTTGCAGAGATAATTTGTTTCCATCTAAGAATGCGGTTCTGGTTCAGTGATCGGACGTCGCACCCATGTTTCATTCATTCAGTGGGTCACGACTTTGTTAAAATGAGAGGTAGAGGGAAAGTTTTGTATTTTTCTTTACTTAGCATCAGTTTAGTCTGTTACATTTGACATCAGTATCATAAGTGTGTAGAAGTTCAGATTTAAAGTTAGCAAAAGTCAGACTTTCAAAGAAGCTGCTGTATCATTCACATGCCTGATTAAGACGGGGGAGGATTTTGGAGGAGCCTGACGTGAGCAGCATTTCTGGCATGTAACAATAAATCCCACGCATAGCTAAGACGTGGACTTACTGCGCCTTGAGCCCATAAGTAAACAAAACCAGCCGTTCAAAGGACTGTAATACCACCAGCTAAACGAGTGTGCTTAAATGCGTGCATCTTAAATATACATTTGTTACACTTGGTGGCGTTTCTATGAGAAATCAAAAAGGAAAAAGACAAAAGTGAAATCTCCTTTATGTC
Organism: Poecilia mexicana; assembly: GCF_051168715.1. Classification (NCBI taxonomy): domain Eukaryota; kingdom Metazoa; phylum Chordata; class Actinopteri; order Cyprinodontiformes; family Poeciliidae; genus Poecilia; species Poecilia mexicana. Next base: position 25,330,305 of record NW_028263376.1, read on the forward strand.
TCATGTTGCCACCCTATACTGACACACACAACTGCATGCAAACGCAATCTTACAATAACAGGCACTGACGTATCTGACATGTCTCTGATTCCTTCTAGCCACAGGTCTTTGAGTTCAGCATTTACTGAAATCAAATGTGTGTGTTTGGCCTTAGGTTACACTCTTGATTGAATTAGGGAACTGGTGCACACTTGAACAAGGGCTCAGTTACTTATATACGCACTCATACACAAGCACAGATCCTGCCTCACAGGGACACAGATTTCTATTAAGTAAAAAAAAAAACAAAAAAAAAAACGGTTGATTGTCTTCTTTACAAAGACCTTTATCTGGTAAGACAAGCTTGGGGTCCGATCTTATGAAGGATTCCTGAACACTTCAAACGACTGTAAACCACATCACACACACAGGAAGAACTCTGCTCCATTAGCCAGCCCATAAAAAACATGTGTCTTTGTAAAAAGAGAGCAATACTGTGCTCTAAAACAAAAAGTGTACAAACTTGAGGCAGATATATTTACGTTCTCAGCAATTGATTCATTAAAGCACATTGCTGTGGCTTTTATCACTTTGGTTTGAGAATTCAACATTTCCAGGTATATTTTAAAATAAATATTATGTCTTGGTTAAGAAAAACAAACCGAAAATAAACTAGGGCCAGGTTTCCCCCAGAAAACTTGCTAAGCCCGGTGGTTGGGCGGTAGGTTAGTGATTCATTCAGCGGCCTGCTGTGTTTTTAAGTTAAAAAATGTTTAAAGTTGATATGGAACTTGAAAATAATCACTTTATAATTGTGTTATCAAAAGATTGGAAGATTAATACCTGAACACCAATTATAAAATCTTAAAAAAATACAAACATTTTTTAAAATAACTTGGAAAAAATGAGCAACGCTTAGCCTGGTGGGGGCACAAGTAAAGCCTGGTGGCCCGCCAGGCTGATAATACACTGGGGGAAACCATGTAGGGACAAGGGCTGTGCTCTAAGAATGGCCTGACAAATTAATAACACATGCAAATAATGAAATGCAGGAATGCATCATTTTAAAGCACACAAATAGCACATACATAACGCTCAGGTTCTTCTTACCAGCCCTACAACTGCAACATTTGTTGTTTTCTTTTCTATCCTGTCCCCATACATTTTTGTTTGTTATAGAAAGTGAAGTCTCAGTTATGAGGTGTTTAGTGATGAAAGTCCAAGAGACACCTAAAAACAGCAAGCGAGAGGCAGCAAAAAAGACAAAAGAGAGAGATGCAAAGGGGTAGGGGTAGGTAGGAGGGTTGAGTCAGATTGGGTTTACCCATTTTTCTTTGCTTTGATTTGAAACAGATCCTCACGGTGTCTACTGTCCAAGCCACAGGCAGTGAGATATGACCCTGTGCTCAAGCTCCAGAGGATCTAATTCAAACTGAATGTCTATCAGTCTGTAACAGGCTTCGCTCTGTCAAGAGCCTACGTCTTAATCATCTGTGTCGTGCAGAGTTCAGTCTGGAATCAAGATTATAAATAAACTGATTAAAAGTTAAATGTCTTGAAGGATGTAATAATTACATTTTTAGCTTAGCTTGCAGGTCACAATGGCGATATTCATCGCCATCAGGAATGGAACTGAAAATTGCCAAAGAGTGAGGATGATATATTTCAAATGCAGAACTTGTTAAATTACCACCCAGTACAAGATTAATGATTGTAAAGTTCCCAAAAGTCCTCTGTGGTGAACCTAGCCAGCTTGTAATTCTCTGTGGCAATGAATGATCACTTATGACAAAAACTGTAATTTGAATCATTAAAATCACAGCAGCATTCAAGGTGGACCAAATGCTGCTGGTTTTAAATGCGCGACTCAAAGGGTTATTTCTGTCAGTCAAATTTAAAGTTTAAAAATACTATTCAGCTTTAGAAATTAGTGGAAATATTGATTTTGGTTTAAGTTTTATATTTTCCTCCCTTTTTATTTAGGTTTTCTGAGTAAAATATGATGACCTCTAAATTCAATCAAGAAGACATTTTAGTAAAAAATATTTTAATTCAACCATAGGAAAACAGAATATTTGGTCAAACAAAGGATGGAATGGGACACACTGACCATCCAATAAGGACACCACCTTCTCAAATTTGAGCAATTATTTTCACAGTAAAACTGCCCACTAGCTTTCAAAAACCCACATGACCCAGTCAGCAACATGCTGTCTACATCATCAAAAGGTCAAGTTTTACTGATAAGCACAAACAGTGTTTTGGCTACTGATGCCACACAGGATGCTAGCACACATATTGCTGAAACTGATGAATTAATCTGTGCTTTTGATGGTTTATGGGAGATTGAAATGTGTGGAAGAGGAGAGAAAGGGTGGCAAGGGGAAACCAAGGGGGTGTTCAGAGAGGAATTATGCACTGTGGCAGCCCTAATTGCTTGCGGCTCCTGCTGTGTGTTTGGCTTTGTTTGAGCATGTCCAATATAACCAGTCACTGGGGAGCCTCTGCCAGAGCAAACACTCACACAGAACTGAACCGGAGAGGGCTTTACGGTGCTGAGGATATTAGTAACACGACACCTTGGGCAAACACTGAGTAATAAAGCAATTGTGGCATATTGTTTAGATCCTCCTCTTGGCGTGATTTGTTTATCAGACTTAAAACTGTCTGCTTCCTAACCTCAATGTCCCAACATGTCACTTTGAGGACTCAATGCGCGATAAACTCATGTGCGTGCATACAGATGTGCTGGCAGAGAAAGCACACAAACAGGATAAACACCAAAAGCATTCATGCACATATACAAAGAAACACAAGTGGATGAGTCTGCACGCAGGCCACGGTGCAGCCATCGAGTCACGTCAGTGAGAGCGCTCTTTGTGCCAGTGTTTCCTCAAACTTCCAAGCAACATCCTGATACGTCTGAATGCATGACTGCTGGTAAAAGGTCAATAAACATTTCTTTTTTGCTTACTAAACTGTATTCTTCATGTGATCATCACCTTCTTTCTGTGTTTCTGCTCTTTGACACAGACAGATTTTTATGTCAAAATGTTTGTAAGTGTGTCTGAACACCGTCATATATTTTGGATCTCTTTTAGCACTGAGGTGGTCTTCAGCTTTTTTTTTTTTCTCCATTTGAAAATATGAAGTGCTGGATTGTAAAACAAGAGCATTTTATTTCCTGGTCTGATTAGTTTTTTGGGTGGACTTGTTTCCCTTCTTTTCTGCACTTTAAGCATAATATTCTAACTATGCTGTAAATCAACAACAACAAAAAAAAAAAATCAAACCTAAATTTTGTGTCTTGGATCTAAAATGAGAAGCAGACTCTGAGACTTACACCAAGTTCATGCTAATCATAACACACTTGCACACACATCTAAACATATCTGCAGATAGATTAAAAAAACAGCAGGGGCCAGAGAGAGCTTGAGAGCCAGTTTTTATCTGCTGCTCAGAGGGAAAAGAAGTATGTCATCTACATAAACTGAGTCCAGATTTGATTCAAGCTGGTAGGTGTTGGATAATAATAGCTGGAAATTGCATGGAAAATATAACAAAGGAATTTTACTTCCAAAATATACATGTAGTGCCATGCAGTGCCATAGGCAACCCTGTTAAAGAAGAGTAAAAATAAAAATAAAAATTGTATGAGCGCATTGTATGAGCACCTTAAAATGGCTGCCACAGGAGACTCAAACATGCATGAATGAGTCAAAGCAACACTCTGAGTATGTTTTTGATAACATAATATGAAGCTCAAAAAAGTCAATTTTGCATAATACCCTTCCCCCCATTGTTGTTGACACCCAAATTGCTAGCAAAATCTTTACATGTCACAGCCTCCTAGGTTCCAAAGCTGAAAATGTCCAACAAAGGTTGTCGGTGGTAACAGGTGGCTTGGTTCTTGCACGCACTTCCGACTTGATTGTTTGAAAATATATATGCTTTATTTCTTTAAAAAAATAAATAAATACTAAAAATGTCTTACAACTTAGATGAAAACAAAAATTTGTCAAAAAAATAATTTTACAAAAACCTCCTGTCATCACACCGGACATTTGCCCAAACAATAGACATCCACCCTGCCGGTGTGTTTTTAGTCACTTAAATTAATGGGACGGTTTAGAGGTTACCAAAGTAATCTTAAGCAATTTGAGTATAAAAAATAAATTACAGATTTTGGTTCAAAACTAACTTAAGTATATTCTAACTGCCCAAAGAAAAAACTAAATTGATAGAAATAACAAATTACAACATTTAAAATAAAAGGCCACAACAATCAGTGGATGCCATTGTTAAAACAACTGTGATGTAATCAACTAAGGGAGCCAACCTGGATGGGTGTGTTGTCTATCTGGAAATCAGCGGCTCTGTCAGCAGCATGTAACTGCACACTACCTCAGGACTTTTATTAAAAAAAAAAAAAAAATGAGAGGGAAGCATGCTGGAATTTCTGCACAGGTGTGTTATAAGTCCAACTGAGCACTTATGACAGTCTGTATTTATAGGTGAATAAAGTCAGTGTATCACTTTTTACTTCTTAGGATTGATTTCTGGAACAATACCAGCAGAAACTGAATGCTCTCCATTTGCAGCAGTGATCACAGAGCACTTTCTTCTCCTCTTTCTTGTTTGAGTTTGCATTTATCTGCTCTTGTGTTTGCACTTGCAACGTCAATTTTCATACCTTCATCAAGTATATAGACTTGTACTCTCACACAATCTCACCAGTGCAAGAAATACCTTCACGACAAGCTTTTCATTGTGTCTGCCATGCTCTTGTTTGTACTCTTCACGTTGTTACAGATAATAATAACTGTACTTTCAAAGTAAGGGAATGTTTCTGCTGGGAATTTACACTAACTGGTGAGCAAGCAATTCAATAACACAGCAGTGCACCAGCGGCATGATCTGTCTACACTGGGTTCAACATACAAATTACGGAGATTATAGAGAGGTCTAACTGCATATGTGTGTATGCGTGTGTGTGTGTGTGTGTGTGTGTGTGTGCATGTGTGCATGTGTGTTAGTGTCTGTGTGCATCCACCTGTGTGTCCACTGTACAAATCACTGTGTATCTTTTAATGCCAACATGCTGTAGGTGCATTTGAGTGTGTAATTTGTGTGAGTGCGTGCTCAGATGTGTGTATTTGTGTGTACTGACAGGGAAATAACAGTGAGCCTTTTTTTATCAGAAGGCTAGGTAATAATCACACTCCTCTTTGATCTCCTGATCCAAACTGATCTGTCTAAATATACAGCATGCATGCCCAGACCTGCCTGCAACTCTTCTAATCAGAACCCTCACCTTACCCATATGGACGAGTTTGTGCAACAGATTTTTTTGAGTGTCATTTTTTTTTTTTTACTGTGAATGTATTTCTATTCCCTAGATCTTATTAAAGCACATTAAAGTTAATGGAGTCTCTATGAGTTTGCATGTGGTCAGAGTGTGTATATAGAGCAGACTTTAAAGAACCCATGTGTTTCCTGCTGCTTCAACACAAAACAGAGCACTTTGAGCTTTTTAGTCTTTTTCTTACAATTTACCATCCTTCATTAAAAAAAGACTATTAACTTCAGTCAGAATCAGACCATTACTAATAATTTGCAGATGTGTTTGTATCTGGGTGTGTTCACTCTACATCCCTGCGGCTTTGTACATGCGTTCACTTAAGTACAATTCCTGAATCCTGAACTATGTTTCAAAGCCATTAGCTGTTTTTGTTATTCTAAACACTAGCTGCATTGAAAAGTTTAAAACAGCTCATTAAAGCGCTGTTGCAATTTCAACTGTCATAAACAAACCAAGCAGCATAACTCACTCAGCGAGTTACAAGTGTTGCCTCTTCACCAACACTTTTATATTTTTGTATCTTTTTCATTAGCTCTATGTGGGACTGATTAAAAAAATAATCTGTTATTTAGCCTACAGTTAAGCCAAGTGCCAGTCCTACTGACACCAGTATGCTCCACTTTGGGAGCAAACTGGTGCTCACTATGAAAAAACAAGGTTTCCCATAGTTACACTTGCAATAAGAAACCTTGAAAAGACGTTATATACAGTAGCTGTGTTTCCATTAACCTTAGAGTTGCACAAATTGAAATTATGAAAACAACTGTACTTAATGGAAACACATGAATTAAAAAAAATCTCACGTTTGACATGGATTTTCAGCCGTATCAAAATAGATGACATGGAAAGACTTTTTTTGCATCACGAGTCATGTGATGTCAGATGTTACTACTGATGAAAGCCACAAAGAAGACATCAAGAAGTAGTCTTCTTTGTTTGTGTTTTTTGTTGTTGTCTTTTTCAGACAATGTGCAGCTGGCTCGACCACAGCTCTCACAGCATCGCACAGTTCATAAAAAGTTCTGTGTCTGGAAAAGCGGCTAGTGTGTTTATCCTTTATTTGGTGTCCGAACAAGGATTCTGATTTTATGGCATTAAAAGAGTGTGTGGGTGTGAAACAAGAAATACTAATGGATTAAAAAGAAAAAGGACATATTTTTAGAGGTTGCAAGATGTTGTGCCCAGTTTGGCTTTTAACATAAAGGAGTCAGAAAGTCCAGACAGACATTTCGACAGAGATTAATGTTCTTCTTTGTACTCTTCCTTCCAAATATTGTCTGACAACATAATACTGAATTTAGAAAGACTTTAACCAACATTGCATAAGGCACAAAGGATGCCAACCAAGAATTATACAGAGTTAAAAGACTTCTTGTCAGTCCTTTTTAGATTTCTGTGTTTTAGAACTTGTGCACTGCTGAAACGAACATTTTATTGTATGGACAACAAAATTAACAATACACACCCTCCAGTCTACCTCTACTATGGGAATGTAATGGGTTCTTGGGTGCAGTTGGACAATCCACTTTGTCAACAGCAACAGATATGGCAATTTCCCTTGAAAAGCCAAGCTCTTTACCAGAAATGCACTGGACGTGTTGTGACACTGTACAATAGTATC